>NW_027035758.1:0-11540 GCF_034236695.1 Oncorhynchus nerka
CTCCCTCCTCCCTCCCTCCCTCCCTCCCTCCCTCCCTCCCTCTCCTTCTTTCTTTCTTTCTTTCTTAATTGAAGTAGTCACTGGTTGGATCATTGACTACCTCATGGAAGAGAGAAAGGAAGAATGGATGCATTTTTAAGAATTCTAAACTTTCAAGAGATAATCTAAGAAAGCCTCATGTCATTTCCATGACGACCACTGATCTGACAGGAGCTGATGGGTGGAAGTAACACGCCAGACACCTTTCCATGCCCTGTCCTTTCACCCATCAGTGCACATACAGAGCAGAAGAGAACACAAAGACAGGCGGCCATTTTGGAAATTGGAAAATGGGAACCCAATCATATTGTAAGGAACAGGGTCTCTTGTCCTTAAAGGAGATTCTGTGTCTGCCTGATAAATATTCATCAAAGGGATCCCCTTATCTTTTATTAATGCACAGCGGCTAGAGAGAATGTTTGGCAGGTGCAGAAACCATTAAGATAACGACTAAAAACATCAAATTAACCACATCACTAACTTTGAAAAATATTGCACTTTAAAAACCAACTCTAAACTAGAATGCTTGGTTGACTTATATAGAACAAAACCTGCAGCGGAACAATGGTTTAAAAGACGCCTTCGATCACCGTCACCAACAGAACAGATCATCATTTCAATGATCTTTCATTGGAATAGTGCTTTTGATATGAGTCTCTGAGCTGGAAGGATGTCAGGCGTAGCCATAAGTCTGCATCTCAAATGGAACCCTATTCCTTATGTAGTGCACTACTTTTGACCAGAGCCCATAGTTCTAAATAGGGAATAGTGTGTCATTTAGGAAGCAACCATAGACAGACACCAGGGTATAACAGTACGGTAGGTAGGCAAGGCGAACAGAACAGAAAGCCCTTAGATCAGATGTGCCGAGACATGGACACAGCTCACACCGTGACAGATGGCTGCTCTGCCGTCTCTTTCATTCTCTCAAGCTACGACATCCGGAGAAGGAGAAGAGACAGGAAAACAAAAAAAACATTTTCACTTTGCCAAGCAAGCCAGACTGAGACTGCCTCTCTCTCCCCCTTTCTCTCTCTCTCTCTCTCTCTCTCTCTCCTTCCTTCCTCTCTCTCTGTCTCTGTCTGTCTCTCTCCCCATTTCTCTCTCTCTCTCCCTCTCTCTCTCTCTCTCTCCCTCCCTCCCTCTCTCTCTCTCTCTCTCTGTCTCGTCTCTCTCTCCCTCTCCCTCTCCCTCTCTCTCTCTCCTCCCCCTCTCTCTCCTCTATCTATCATCTCCTCTCTCTCTCTCTCTCTCTGTCATCTCGATTTGAATCTCTCTCTCTCTCTCTCTCTCTCTCTCTCTCTTTCCCTCCTCCCTCCCTCCCTCACTCTCTCTCTCTCTCTCTCTCTCTTTCCTTTCTTTCTTTCTTTCTTTCTTTCTTTCTTTCTCTCTCTCTCTCTCTCTCTCTCTCTCTCTCTCTCTCCCTCTCTCTCTCTTTCCTCCCCTTCCCTCCCTCTCTTTCTCTTCTCTCTCTCTCTGTCTCTCTCTCTCTCTGTTCTCTCCTTCATCGTCTCGATCAGTCTCATCTCTCCTGTCTCTCTCTCTCTCTCTCTCTCTCTCTCGCTCACTCACACACACGCATATGCACACACACCCACACACACACAGTCAAGCCTCCTACTAAGTAGCAGTATGTCTACTGCTCTAGTCTCTAAGACAGTGAATAATAAAAACCTGCCTGTTTGTTTTCCTCTACTCCAGGTGATCCATTTGTGGTTTGAACACTTCTCCCTGGAGGCAACAGACCTGTGCACAGCAGACTACTTTACAATACAGGACAACCTGGGAGTCATCGGTAAGACACTGGAGCCAGACTAATTAAAGTGGATTAAGGCCAATACATCCAGGCAAAGGGTTTGGTAGGCCAACATTTATTACTGAAACCTGAGGAGGAGACACATGTGAAGGTTTGTGTGTTGGAGTGGGGGGTAGTGTGTTCTCAAATAGCTCGCTATACAGATCAGATATTGATCCACACAGGGTTTTGAGAGGTGGGGTACAGGTGTAGGGTAGGGGATCCATCCTTGGCATGTCTTAAGGTATGGTGGGGCACAAAGGAATTTAATTCAAAGGAATGTAATTCCATTTCTGTCCTTTGAGCCTGTTGAAAACAAGTATCAGTATCTCCAGCACATCGTACAGTCATATTCAGTTGTTTGATCTATCCTCAGATCTTTTCTCCTTGACTTTATACAACTCAAACCACCAGGTTCTCCCCACTATCACTAGCTTTACCCATTTTATTACAAGCTCATCTACTTGAGCAAACATATTACATTTAAATATTTAATTTACTCCGATATCATATTCTATTACGCCTGTAGGTGATGGTGTGTGTGCTCTTCAGACTGTTTCTGACAGGATGGGAGAATTAGACACCCAGCCAGAGGCTCTCTCTCTCTCTCTCTCTCTCTCTCTCTCTCTCTCTCTCTCTCTCGTCTCTCTCCAACTGTCCATTCTCACCTCTTAGCTGACACGCTGGGATGTCTGGCACAGCAAAGGGAAGCTATGTGAAGTGTGAGGTGGAACTATTAAGGTGACTGTGCAAAAGTGTTGATGTTTAAACCTTGTGGTTAGGACTCGCTTTTTTCCCTGTACTTTTCTATACTTTCTGTATTTGTATAGTTAGAGATTGGTGGATGTAAATGTGAGGCCACGCCATCATTCTCAGCTGTGTTACACTTTCCACCGTGCCACACATTAACACATAGCCAAACTTCTGCCTCCACAAATGGATGCAGACACACACACGCGCATACACACATAACTAACCCTGCAGTGTTGTTGCAATGCCTCCTCTGGCTCTTTCACTTCCTCTGCCCCTTGTCTGCAGCACGACACACCTCACACACTCACACACTCACACACTCACGCTCTCTCTCACGCTCTCTCTCTCTCTCTCTCTCTCTCTCTCTCTTTCCTCTCACACACACAGTGTCCCCTATTCCCCAGACCCTCAACACACAGCCCCACAGGACCATCCACACTCCAAGGCTATAAAGGGATTGAGCTTGATGTCAAACCTAAATTAGAGAGTCCACAGCGGACACAGCCTATAAGCCTGGCTGGCCTGCCTCTTCACTACTCCACTTTAAGTTACAGCCCCTAACAAGATTACAGACTTTCAGAGGGAGGTCAACTCTGCACTGCGGAATGTCACATTGATGTTTGACATTACTCGACTGTTTCTGTAACATAGCAACAAAAAATGCATACATGCATTTATTGGAATGTATTGAAAATATCAATGGTATATAGATATACTGGACTGTACATGTAGGTCTAGACGTATGGCCAGTAGCTATTGATTTGACATAAAAGGTTCTATATGTACAGTAATCCACATATTGTTTTCTTCTTTCTCTTCTGTTCTGTTTGACTCTGCAGGGAGGTTGTGTGGGCGCTCCAAACCCGGGCCGATAGTGTCATTAGGAAACTCTATGTTGTTGTTCTTTGACACCAATGACAGAAATACAGACAAGGGATTCAAAGCGAAGTACCAAGCTGTGACACCAGAGAGTACTTTAGGTAAAATAACACCATTATCAACAGTGATCATAGTTATGAACATTCAGAACTTTTCAGGGGAGGGAGGGAGGGAGGGAGAGGGAGGGAGGGAGGGAGGGAGGGGTCATTTAGCAGACGCTTCTATCCAGGAGCTTCACTTACAAATTGGGTGCTTTCACTCCTTATGACATCCAGTGGAAACAGCCACTTCACACAGTGCATCTAGGCTTTAAGGGGGGAGGGGGGGGGAGAAGGATTACTTTATCCTATCCTAGGTATTCCTTAAAGAGGTGGGGTTTCCGGGTGTCTCCGGAAGGTGATTGGACTCCGCTGTCCTGGCGTCGTGAGGAGTTTGTTCCACCATTGGGGGCCAGAGCAGCGAACAGTTTTGACTGGGCTGAGCGGGAACTGTACTTCTCAGTGGTAGGGGCGCGAGCAGGCCAGAGGTGGATGAACGCAGTGCCCTTGTTTGGGTGTAGGGCCTGATCAGAGCCTGGAGGTACTGAGGTGCCGTTCCCCTCACAGCTCAAGTAGGCAAGCACCATGGTCTTGTAGCGGATGCGAGCTTCAACTGAAGCCAGTGGAGAGAGCGGAGGAGCGGGGTGACGTGAGAAGAACAGGAAGGTTGAACACCAGACGGGCTGCGGCGTTCTGGATGAGTTGTAGGGTTTAATGGCACAGGCAGGGAGCCCAGCCAACAGCGAGTTGCAGTAATCCAGACGGGAGATGACAGTGCCTGGATTAGGACCTGCGCCGCTTCCTGTGAGGCAGGGTCGTACTCTGCGTATGTTGTAGAGCATGAACCTACGAGGCGGGCCACCGCCTTGATGTTAGTTGAGGAGCGACGGGGTGTTGTCCAGGATCACGCCAGGTTCTTAGCGCTCTGGGACGAGGACACAATGGAGTTATCAACCGTGGATGGCGAGATCATCGACAGGCAGTCCCTTCCCCGGGAGGAAGAGCAGCTCCGTCTTGCCGGTTCAGCTTGAGGTGGTGATCCGTCATCCACACGGATATGTCTGCCAGACATGCAGAGATGCGATTCGGGCCACCTGGTCATCAGAAGGGGGAAAGGAGAAGATTAATTGTGTGTCGTCTGCATAGCAATGATAGGAGAGACCATGTGAGGTTAAGCCAGAGCCAAGTGACTTGGTGTATAGCGAGAATAGAGAGGGCCCAGAACAGAGCCCTGGGGGACACTAGTGGTGAGAGCACGTGGTGAGGAGACGATTCTCGCCACGCCACCTGGTAGGAGCGACCTGTCAGGTAGGACAATCCAAGCGTGGGCCGCGCCGGAGATGCCCAACTCGGAGAGGTGGAGAGGAGGATCTGATGGTTCACAGTATCGAAGGCAGCCGATAGGTCTAGAAGGATGAGAGCAGAGGAGAGAGTTAGCTTTAGCAGTGCGGAGCGCCTCCATTGATACAGAGAAGAGCAGTCTCAGTTGAATGACTAGTCTTGAAACCTGACTGATTTGGATCAAGAGGTCATTCTGAGAGAGATAGCGGGAGAGCTGGCCAAGGACGGCACGTTCAAGAGTTTTGGAGAGAAAAGAAAGGGATACTGGTCTGTAGTTGTTGACATCGGAGGGATCGAGTGTAGGTTTCAGAAGGGGTGCAACTCTCGCTCTCTTGAAGACAGGAGGACGTAGCCAGCGGTCAGGGATGAGTTGATGAGCGAGGTGAGGTAAGGAGAAGGTCACGGAGATGGTCTGGAGAAGAGAGGAGGATAGGGTCAAGCGGGCAGGTTGTTGGGCGGCCGGCCGTCACAAGACGCGAGATGTCATCTGGAGAGAGGGAGAAAGAGGTCAGGAGCACAAGGGTAGGCAGTGTGAGCAGAACCAGCGGTGTCGTTTGACTTAGCAACGTAGGATCGGATGCCTGTCGACCTTCTTTTCAAAATGGTTGACGAAGTCATCTGCAGAGAGGAGGAGGGGGGGAGGGGGAGGAGGATTCAAGAGGAGGAGAAGGTGGCAAAGAGCTTCCTAGGGTTAGAGGCAGATGCTTGGAATTTAGAGTGGTAGAAAGTGGCTTTAGCAGCAGAGACAGAGGAGGAAATGTAGAGAGGAGGGAGTGAAAGGATGCCAGGTCCGCAGGGAGGGCGAGTTTTTCCTCCATTTCCGCTCGGCTGCCCGGAGTCCCTGTTCTGTGAGCTCGCAATGAGTCGTCGAGCCACGGAGGGAAGGAGGGGAGGACCGAGCCGGCCTGGAGGATAGGGGGACATAGAGAGTCAAAGGATGCAGAAAGGGAGGAGAGGAGGGTTGAGAGGCAGAATCAGGAGATAGGTTGGAGAAGGTTTGAGCAGAGGGAAGAGATGATAGGATGGAAGAGGGAGAGAGGAACGGGGGAGAGAGAGCGAAGGTTGGGACGGCGTGATACCATCGAGTAGGGGGCAGTGTGGAAGTGTTGGATGAGAGCGAGAGGGGAAAAGGATACAAGGCAGTGGTGGAGACTTGGAGGAGTTGCAATGGGTTAGTGGAGGAACAGCATCTAGTAAAGATGAGGTCGAAAGGCATTGCCTGCCTTGTGAGTAGGGGGGGAAGGTGAGAGGGTGAGGTCAAAGAGGAGAGCAGTGGAAAAGAAGGAGGCAGAGAGGAATGAGTCAAAGGTAGGGAAGGGGAGGTTAAAGTCGCCCAGAACTGTGAGAGGTGAGCCGTCCCTCAGGAAAGGAGCTTATCAAGGCATCAAGCTCATTGATGAACTCTCCCGAGGAACCTGGAGGGCGATAAATGATAAGGATGTTAAGCTTGAAAGGGCTGGTAACTGTGACAGCATGGAATTCAAAGGAAGCGATAGACAGATGGGTAAGGGAGAAGAGAGAATGACCACTTGGGAGAGATGAGGATCCCGGTGCCACCACCCCGCTGACCAGAAGCTCTCGGGGTGTGCGAGGAGCACGTGGGCGGACGAAGAGAGCAGTAGGAGTAGCGGTGTTGTCTGTGGTGATCCATGTTTCCGTCAGAGCCAAGAAGTCGAGGACTGGAGGGAGGCATAGGCTGAGATGAACTCTGCCTTGTTGGCCGCAGATCGGCAGTTCCAGAGGCTACCGGAGACCTGAACTCCACGTGGGTCGTGCGCGCTGGGACCACCAGATTAGGGTGGCGCGCCATGCGGGGTGTGGAAGCGTTTGTATGGTCTGTGCAGAGGAGAGAACGAGGATAGACAGACACATAGTTGACAGGCTGAGAAGAGGCTACGCTAATGCAGAGGAGATTGAATGACAAGTGGACTACACGTCTCTAATGTTCAGAAAGTTAAACACGTAGCAAGAATCTAATTGACTAAAATGATTAAATGATACAGTACTGCTGGGGTAGGCTAGCTGCGTTGTTGACACTACCTAATCAAGTCGTACGTTGAGTGTGAAGTTTCTACAATGCTGCTTTTCGGGAGCTAGCTGGCTAGCTAGCAGTGTTAGTTACGTTACGTTCGTTAGGAGAACAACAATAGCTGGCTAGCTAACCTAGAAAATCGCTTTAGACTACACAATTATCTTTGAACAAAGACGGCTATGTAGCTAGCTATGTAGCTAGCCATGATCAAACAAATCACACCGTTGGGACTGTAATGAAATGAAATGAAAATGATACTACCTGTGGAGCGAGTTGAATCGATCGAATGCGAAAGTTCTATTCAGTAGACGTTGGCTGGCTATTGACTAGCTAGGAGTGTCTCACGTTAAGGACGACAAAAATAGCTGGCTAGCTAACCTTGCGAATTAAGATAATCACTCTAAGACTACACAATTCTACACTACACAATTATCTTGGATACGAAGACAGCAAAGACAACTATGTAGCTAGCTAATACTACACTAATCAAGTCATTCAGTTGAGTGTGATAGTTACTACAGTGCTAAGGTAGCCGGTGAACGTATGCTAGCTGGCTAGGCTGCTAGGCAGATAGGAGGACGCCGAAATACGATAATAACGCAATTATCACTCTAAGACTCCACACTCTAAACTACACAATTATCTTGGATACAAAACAGCAAAGACAACTATGTAGCTAGCTAACACTACACTAATCAAGTCGTTCAGTTGAGTGTGATAGTTACTACAGTGCTACGGTAGACGGTGAAATGTTAGGCAGATAGGAGATAATTACGCAGCCAATCTTTGATACAACGACGACTATGTAGCTAGCTAAGAAGAAATTGCTAAGATTAGACAAATCAGACCGTTGTACTATAATGAAATGTAATGAAAGAGTTATACAACCTGCAGACCGAAGCGCGAATGCGACCGGCTCGCTCCAACCCGGAATAGCACTTCAATAGGGAGAGAGAGAGAGAGAGAGAGAGAGAGAGAGAGAGAGAAAGAAAGAAAGAAAGAAAGAAAGAAAGAAAGAAAGGGGGAGAGAGAGGCAGTCTCAGTCTGGCTTGCTTGGCAAAGTGAAAATGTTTTTTGTTTTCCTGTCTCTTCTCCTTCTCCGGATGTCGAGTCTGACTGACTGACTGACTGACTGACTGACTGACTGACTGACAGGGGGCAAGGAGACATAGAAGGAGTAACAGAGAGAGAGAGACACAGAGAGAAAGCGATGGATGGATGGATGGTGGGTATCCTTGAGGTGTCTGTTCAGCTGAAGTCCTCTCCATCTCCACACTCCCTGCTTCCAGAAATAGCCGGGGCTGGTGGCGCTCTCCAAGGTGACCGCGGTGATCTACTGACCCCTGGGTTCCCAGCACAGAACTATGAGAACGGGACTCTCTACCAGGTACACACACACACACACACACACACACTCTCACACTACTAGCGGCTTCCACAAGGACATGCCATCCATGGTACCACACACAATTTGCCATACACATGGCCACATCTTTATACCAAGTGGTGTGTTATCCACAACACTGTTTATATGGCCCCAGTCTTTCTGTGAGGTACTTTACAATCAATAGCGCTTTCTCTCTGTCTGAGGAAGTGAATAATAATAACATGGTCCGTCATGTCGTGTGCTGTATGGAGCTTAGCTACATCAATAACAATCAGTGGGGAAACGGACTCCTATATTTTGGGGTGTTTACAAATGAGGTGCCCCTTTAGTAAATCCATGGTCACTAGGCACCATCTGGGATGTTGACCATGCTTGATGTTCTGGATAGTGGATCGAGATTGGGAGCAACTCGCGTCGTGTTTGGCTCGGAGCACGGCTGAGCGCTTTGACGTCAGCTTTGCTTGGTTTGGATCATTAGATCATTGGGCTGCGTCACAAATGGCACCCTATAGCCCTTTATAGTGCACTACAGGTCCCATAGGGCTCTGGTTAAAAGTAGTGCACTATGTAGGGGAAAGGTTGCCAATTGGGACTCATGCTTAGTCTTGTTGTTTGGCTGTGTATTATCTGGCTTGCTCATGTTGCTTTCTGTCTCCTCCTTGGCTTGGATGTTGAGGCGGATGGGCTCCTGTCCAAACCGTCACAGCCCAGGAGATATTGGATGATTTTTATTCATGACTCGTGTCAATATGCAGCGCATGCAGCCGTCTGCAACCTGGGCACCCTCCAGGCAGAAAAGAGAGAGAAGAGATGGATGGGAACATTGAGGAGAAATTATGCATAAAGCAATGTAGATAGAAATTAAATGTAGAGAAAGGACACCCTTGCCCGTTTCCTGCTGACGAGTGACTGTGTCTATTCTAGAGATGTCACTTCTATCAGTAATGTTTTTCTTAAGGTTGTGCCTTACTTAGAAAGCCCCTGCCTTGGAATATGAATACGTTCAATTGTGTGCCAAAAACCCCGCCCCCACCAGAATCTACTAGAAGGAATATCAGACTCATGTTGGTGCATGTGGTTATATAATGGATTTATCTTGACATTGATTGAATCGTTGATCTTTGATCATTGATTTCATCTTTGTAATTGATTGAATGTTTGATGAAGTCATGGAAATAAAATTGATGTTTGTGTTCAAATGAAATGGATGTGTTTGTGTATGAAATGGATGTTTTGTGGTCAAGCGAAATGGATATGTTTGTAGTACGAAATGTGTGGTGAAATGAAATAGTATGTGCATGTGGTCCACAGTGGAGGATCACTGTACCAGAGGGAGAGAAGATCAGACTGACGTTCTCCTCCTTCGACCTGGTCCCTGAGGCCTGTAGAGATTACATAGATGTCTACGATGGCCACAAAACCGGCTCCGCCATGTTGGGTATGACATCACTCTGTGTGATGCTAACTCTGGTATACAGCAGTTGGACTAGTATAGATACTTATAGTACAGACATACTTAGGCCTACACACCTGTTGCACAATATGTGTAGGCCAACACTCAAAATGTACTTATTCACTAGTCTCATAATATGTCAAAATACCCTAATTATACCCTTCCCTCATAAAATGGGTACACTCAAATATTCCTTTTCTAAAATAGGCTACTTTGGTCATGGATTTTCTATGAGAGACTGTGACAATGAGTGCAACCTCTTCAATCCTCCAAACCCACAATCAATATATTCTTAAGTCTCACAATTTGAGCAACTTTACTAATGAACTAGTTTTAGGAGGTATTGTATGGTAATCGACATGCAACAGGAGCAGTTGAAACAGGCTGTGGGGAGTGAAATCAACTAGTTTTAGGAGGTATTGTATGGTAATCGACATGCAACAGGAGCACTTGGCAGTTGAAACAGGCTGTGGGGAGTGAAATCAACTAGTTTTAGGAGGTATTGTATGGTAATCGACATGCAACAGGAGCACTTGGCAGTTGAAACAGGCTGTGGGGAGTGAAATCAACTAGTTTTAGGAGGTATTGTATGGTAATCGACATGCAACAGAGCACGGCAGTTGAAACAGGCTGTGGGGAGTGAAATCAACTAGTTTTAGGAGGTATTGTATGGTAATCAACATGCAACAGGAGCACTTGGCAGTTGAAACAGGCTGTGGGGAGTGAAATCAACTAGTTTTAGGAGGTATTGTATGGTAATCGACATGCAACAGGAGCACTTGGCAGTTGAAACAGGCTGTGGGGAGTGAAATCAACTAGTTTTAGGAGGTATTGTATGGTAATCAACATGCAACAGGAGCACTTGGCAGTTGAAACAGGCTGTGGGGAGTGAAATCAACTAGTTTTAGGAGGTATTGTATGGTAATCGACATGCAACAGAGCATTGGCAGTTGAAACAGGCTGTGGGGAGTGAAATCAACTAGTTTTATGAGGTATTGTATGGTAATCGACATGCAACAGGAGCACTGGCAGTTGAAACAGGCTGTGGGGAGTGAAATGAACTAGTTTTAGGAGGTATTGTATGGTAATCGACATGCAACAGGAGCACTTGGCAGTTGAAACAGGCTGTGGGGAGTGAAATCAACTATGCACACAGCAACACTCAAATTCACTTCAGGCTGCATGAATAAGATATGATGTCCATTAAAGGTTTTGGGTAGGAAGATGGAAAAATAGAGAGAGGTTCCCAATTTAGACTGGCATGTAAATGTAATCTCTACAAACAGAAGTAATGCAAAATAGCTGTATTTATAGTTATTATTAAGCTTACTATGTATGCGGAGACCTGTATAATACTTGTGTGAATTAATCAAATAATAATTGGTGTCACTGTTTGGTCAATTCAAGTGGTGCATAAGGCCTGCCCAGGTTTTACATCAGTGTACCACACATTGGAGTTTGGGTTATTATAACTAAATGTGTAGTTTGATTAGTGGCCTAATCGAACTCTTCAGGGGTTTCTGAACAGTGAAATGTTGTTTTCTCACAGGTCGATTCTGTGGTAGTAAGAATCCAGGCCGCGTGGATTCCAGTGGCAACACGATGGTGGTGCGTTTCAAAAGCGATGCCACTCCACCTCCAAGGGTTTCAGTGCCACATTCACCAAGACCGGCCTCATCCCGACCATGGTCAAGCCTACCACCATGATGCCCACAACACTAGCTATAACCGGTGAGTACACTACGGGGAAAACCATAGAGTGTACCCATAGACAATATATCAGTTCTATATCTATGAGTGTACCCATAGACAATTTATCAGTT
>NW_027035759.1:0-11550 GCF_034236695.1 Oncorhynchus nerka
ATCAAATCAAATCAAATCAAATTTATTTATATAGCCCTTCAGTACATCAGCTGATATCTCAAAGTGCTGTACAGAAACCCAGCCTAAAACCCCAAACAGCAAACAATGCAGGTGTAAAAGCACGGTGGCTAGGAAAAACTCCCTAGAAAGGCCAAAACCTAGGAAGAAACCTAGAGAGGAACCAGGCTATGTGGGGTGGCCAGTCCTCTTCTGGCTGTGCCGGGTAGAGATTATAACAGAACATGACCAAGATGTTCAAATGTTCATAAATGACCAGCATGGTCGAATAATAATAAGGCAGAACAGTTGAAACTGGAGCAGCAGCACAGTCAGGTGGACTGGGGACAGCAAGGAGTCATCATGTCAGGTAGTCCTGGGGCACGGTCCTAGGGCTCAGGTCCTCCGAGAGAGAGAAGAAGGAAGAGAGAATTAGAGAGAGCATATGTGGGGTGGCCAGTCCTCTTCTGGCTGTGCCGGGTGGAGATTATAACAGAACGTGGCCAAGATGTTCAAATGTTCATAAATGACCAGCATGGTTGAATAATAGTAAGGCAGAACAGTTGAAACTGGAGCAGCAGCATGGCCAGGTGGACTGGGGACAGCAAGGAGTCATCATGTCAGGTAGTCCTGGGGCATGGTCCTAGGGCTCAGGTCCTCCGAGAGAGAGAAAGAAAGAGAGAAGGAGAGAATTAGAGAACGCACACTTAGATTCACACAGGACACCGAATAGGACAGGAGAAGTACTCCAGATATAACAAACTGACCCTAGCCCCCCGACACATAAACTAATGCAGCATAAATACTGGAGGCTGAGACAGGAGGGGTCAGGAGACACTGTGGCCCCATCCGAGGACACCCCCGGACAGGGCCAAACAGGAAGGATATAACCCCACCCACTTTGCCAAAGCACAGCCCCCACACCACCAGAGGGATATCTTCAACCACCAACTTACCATCCTGAGACAAGGCCGAGTATAGCCCACAAAGAACTCCGCCACGGCACAAACCCAAGGGGGGCGGACAGGCCGACCACAACAGTGAATCAACCCACCCAGGTGACGCACCCCCCAGGACGGCATGAGAGAGCCCCAGGCCAGTGACTCAGCCCCCGTAACAGGGTAGAGGCAGAGAATCCCAGTGGGAAAGAGGGGAATCGGCCAGGCAGACAGCAAGGGCGGTTCGTTGCTCCAGAGCCTTCCGTTCACCTTCCCACCCTGGGCCAGACTACACTCAATCATATGACCCACTGAAGAGATGAGTCTTCAGTAAAGACTTAAAGGTTGAGACCGAGTTTATGCCTCTGACATGGGGTAGGCAGACCGTTCCATAAAAATGGAGCTCTATAGGAGAAAGCCCTGCCTCCAGCTGTTTGCTTAGAAATTCTAGGGGACAATTAGAGGCCTGCGTCTTGTGACCGTAGCGTACGTGTAGGTATGTACGGCAGGACCAAATCAGAGATAGGTAGGAGCAAGCCCACAATGCTTTTGTAGGTTAGCAGTAAAACCTTGAAATCAGCCCTTGCTTTGACAGGAAGCCAGTGTAGAGAGGCTAGCACTGGAGTAATATGATCAAATTTTTTTGGTTCTAGTCAGGATTCTAGCAGCCGTATTCAGCACTAACTGAAGTTTATTTAGTGCTTTATCCGGTATTTGAAAATAGAGCATTGCAGTAGTCTAACCTAGAAGTGACAAAAGCATGGATTAATTTTTCTGCATCATTTTGGACAGAAAGTTTCTGATTTTTGCAATGTTACGTAGATGGAAAAAGCTGTCCTTGAAATGGTCTTGATATGTTCTTCAAAAAGAGAGATCAGGGTCCAGAGTAACGCCGAGGTCCTTTTCAGGTTTTATTTGAGACGACTGTACAACCATTAAGATTAATTGTCAGATTCAACAGAAGATCTCTTTGTTTCTTGGGACCTAGAACAAGCATCTCTGTTTTGTCCGAGTTTAATAGTAGAGTTTGCAGCCATCCACTTCCTTATGTCTGAAACACATGCTTCTAGCGAGGGCAATTTTGGGGCTTCACCATGTTTCATTGAAATGTACAGCTGTGTGTCATCCATAGCAGTGAAAGTTTACATTATGTTTTAAACCACCTGGGACCAGTCCCTGTTCTCTAATGATAATGTATTGACTTCTATATAGTGTCCTTAAACCACCTGGGACCAGTCCCTGTTCTCTATTATTGATGATAATGTGTTAACTTCTATAGTGTCCTTAAACCCACCTGGGACCAGTCCCTAATTCTCTAATGATAATGCATTATTCCCTATATCGTGTCCTTAAACCACCTGGGACCAGTCCCTGTTCTCTAATGATGATGATAATGTATTATTCCCTATCTAGTGTCCTTAAACCACCTGGGACCAGTCCCTGTTCTCTAATGATAATGTATTATTCCCTATATAGTGTCCTTAAACCACCTGGGACCAGTCCCTGTTCTCTAATGATAATGTAGTATTCCCTATATAGTGTCCTTAATCCACCTGGGACCAGTCCCTGTTCTCTAATGATAATGTATTATTCCCTATATAGTGTCCTTAAACCACCTGGGATCAGTCCCTGTTCTCTAATGATAATGATAATGTATTATTCCCTATATAGTGTCCTTAATCCACCTGGGACCAGTCCCTGTTCTCTAATGATAATGTATTATTCCCTATATAGTGTCCTTAAACCACCTGGGATCAGTCCCTGTTCTCTAATGATAATGTAGTATTCCCTATATGAGTGTCCTTAACCCACCTGGGACCAGTCCCTGTTCTCTAATGATAATGTATTATTCCCTATATAGTGTCCTTAAACCACCTGGGACCAGTCCCTGTTCTCTAATGATAATGCAGTATTCCCTATATAGTGTCCTTAAACCACCTGGGACCAGTCCCTGTTCTCTAATGATAATGTAGTATTCCTATATAGTGTCCTTAAACCACCTGGGACCAGTCCTGTTCTCTAATGATAATGCATTATTCCTATATAGTGTCCTTAAACCACCTGGGACCAGTCCCTGTTCTCTAATGATAATGTAGTATTCCCTATAATTGTCCTTAAACCACCTGGGACCAGTCCCTGTTCTCTAATGATAATGATAATTTATTATTCCCTATATAGTGTCCTTAAACCACCTGGGACCAGTCCCTGTTCTCTAATGATAATGTAGTATTCCCTATATAGTGTCCTTAAACCACCTAGGACCAGTCCTGTTCTCTAATGATAATGTATTATTCCCTATATAGTGTCCTTAAACCACCTGGGACCAGTCCCTGTTCTCTAATGATAATGTATTATTCCCTATATAGTGTCCTTAAACCACCTGGGATCAGTCCCTGTTCTCTAATGATAATGATAATGTATTATTCCCTATATAGTGTCCTTAAACCACCTGGGACCAGTCCCTGTTCTCTAATGATGATGATAATGTATTCCCTATATAGTGTCCTTAAACCACCTGGGATCAGTCCCTGTTCTCTAATGATGATGATAATGTATTATTCCCTACATAGTGTCCTTAAACCACCTGGGATCAGTCCCTGTTCTCTAATGATGATGATAATGTATTATTCCCTACATAGTGTCCTTAAACCACCTGGGACCAGTCCCTGTTCTCTAATGATAATGTATTATTCCCTATATAGTGTCCTTAAACCACCTGGGACCAGTCCCTGTTCTCTAATGATAATGTATTATTCCCTATATAGTGTCCTTAAACCACCTGGGATGAAGTCCCTGTTCTCTAATATGATGATAATGTAGTATTCCTATGCGTGTCCTTAAACCACCTGGGATCAGTCCCTGTTCTCTAATGATAATGATAATGTATTATTCCCTATATAGTGTCCTTAAACCACCTGGGACTAGTCCCTGTTCTCTAATGATAATGTAGTATTCCCTATATAGTGTCCTTAAACCACCTGGGACCAGTCCCTGTTTTCTAATGATGATGATGATAATGTATTATTCCCTATATAGTGTCCTTAAACCACCTGGGACTGATGTGTGATGTCAGTGGAACCTGCGGTTCTAACCTGTCTCTTCTCTCTATAGGTTGATGTATAACCTGTCTCTTCTCTCTATAGGTTGTAGTTATAACCTGTCTCTTCTCTCTATAGGTTGTAGTTATAACCTGTCTCTTCTCTTTATAGGTTGTAGTTATAACCTGTCTCTTCTCTCTATAGGTTGTAGTTATAACCTGTCTCTTCTCTCTATAGGTTGTAGTTATAACCTGTCTCTTCTCTTTATAGGTTGTAGGTCTGGTGACCAGGAAGGACTTGGCTCGCTACCACCTGGGAAAACACGGACTGGAGGAGATGCAACTGGCTCAGACATGAAACACATCCTACTATTATTACTACCACACACACACACACACACACACACACACACACACACACACACACACACACACGACCGAGAGACTACACTGGTCACCTGTTGCCTAGTTACCTGTGAGACCCCCCAATCTATGCATTCTGATTCTCCCGGGGTTAGAGGTCAGGGGTCCTTGTCAATCACCGATGCCAAAACAGTCCGTTTGACTTTCAACATAACAGCATAACAACTACAGCCTCTCTCTCTCTCTCTCTCGCCCTCTCTCTCTCTCTCTCTCGCCCTCTTTCTCTCTGTCTCTCTCTGTCTCTCTCTTTCTCTCTCTCGTCTCTCTCTCTTTCTCTCTCTCTTTCTCTCTCTCTGTCTCTCTCTCTGTCTCTCTCTCTCTGTCTCTCTGTCTCTGTCTCTCTCTCTCTCAACAAGGCTATAATGCTTTATAGACTTGTCTTTTCTGTGGTTTTATAATGATTCTGACTCGTTTCTGACCTCCGTTTTGAGTCTGTTAAGTGGCCTTATCGAAAGCCATTATGACGTCATGAGTTTACAAAGCATTATAAGGGCTCCTATAGATGCTATAATGCATTATAAGGGCTCCTAGATGCTATAATGCATTATAAGAGGCTGCTATAGATGCGCTATATTAAGTATAAAGCTCCTATAGATGCTATAATGCATTATAAGGGCTCCTATAGATGCGCTATAATGCATTATAAGGGCTCCTATAGATGCGCTATAATGCATTATAAGGGCTCCTATAGATGCGCTATAATGCATTATAAGAGGCTCCTAGATGCGCTATAATGCATTATAAGGAGCTCCTATAGATGCGCTATATTATTATAAGAGGCTCTATAGATGCTATAATGCATTATAAGGGCTCCTATAGATGCGCTATAATGCATTATAAAGAACTCCTATAGATGCGGCTATAATGCATTATAAGGGCTCCTATAGATGCGCTATAATGCATTATAAGGGCTCCTATAGATGCGCTATAATGCATTATAAAGGGTTCGATGTGCTATAATGCATTATAGGCTCCTATAGATGCTAGCTATAATGCATTATAAGGGCTCCTATAGATGCGCTATAATGCATTATAAGAGGCTCCAATAGATGCGCTATAATGCATTATAAGGAGCTCCCTATGAATGCGCTATAATGCATCATACCTGTTGGCGCTTTAATGAAGACTCTCCCTGACACAACACGTTAAGCCTGCTGATAAATCTGATTTGCACTGTGTGAAATGAAGGAGAAGAAGGATGCTTTTATTTATTCTAGATAGGTTTCTTGTTTTAAAGTAGTCAGGTATGTTTGTATTTTGTAGCGAAATGAATAGAAATGAATTGTTATTCATTGATCGCTCCTGGTGACAGTTGGACTGCAGTGGTCGTCTGAAATCCACTAGGGGGAGTTGTTGAGGTCTGTAGCTTTTCCTGGCAGGACACAGTGGTTGTAGGATTGAAATGAAGGTATTTATGACAGTGTATACAACATCTACGTAGCCAGGGGTTTCTCCTGACATATCCTAACCAGAAACCTCTGGGCTCGGGTTGGCGCTACCCACACTTCCATACTGTTTCTGTACCATACTGGGGTGTACGGTACTACCAGAAGTGCACACAAAGACACTATTTCAAATTATTATTATTTTAATTATTTTAAACATTTTACGATATGGAAAATTATACCGTGGGTATTTTGAAATACCCTGGTATACGGTATATCGGCCTACTCTGGACCCTCAGTATATACTACTGCCTGTATAGGTATATCGGCCTACTCTGGTCCCTCAGTATATACTACTGCCTGTATAGGTATATCGGTCTACTCTGGACCCTCAGTATATACTACTGCCTGTATAGGTATATCGGCCTACTCTGGACCCTCAGTATATACTACTGCCTGTATAGGTATATCGGCCTACTCTGGACCCTCAGTATATACTACTGCCTGTATAGGGATGTTATGTTACGAACTCTGCTTGTGTTCTAGATGGAACCCTATATAGTTCACTATATCTCGCTGTCTGTCTGTCTCCCTCTCTCTCTGTCTCTCTCCCTCTCGGTCTGCCTGTCTCTCTCCCTCTCGGTCTGCCTGTCTCTCTCCCTCTCGGTCTGCCTGTCTCTCTCCCTCTCGGTCTGCCTGTCTCTCTCCCTCTCGGTCTGCCTGTCTCTCTCCCTCTCGGTCTGCCTGTCTCTCTCCCTCTCGGTCTGTCTGTCTCCCTCTCGGTCTGTCTGTCTCCCTCTCGGTCTGTCTGTCTCCCTCTCGGTCTGTCTGTCTCCCTCTCGGTCTGTCTGTCTCCCTCTCGGTCTGTCTGTCTCCCTCTCGGTCTGTCTGTCTGTCTCTCTCTCTCCCTGTCTGTCTGTCTCTCTCTGTCTCTCGCTCTCTCTCTGCCTGTCTCTCTCCCTCTCGGTCTGTCTGTCTGTCTCCCTCTCCGTCTGTCTGTCTGTCTCCCTCTCGGTCTGTCTGTCTCTGTCTCTCTCCCTCTCGGTCTGTCTGTCTGTCTCTCTCCCTCTCAGTCTGTCTGTCTTTCTGTCTCCCTGTCTCTCTCTCTCCCTGTCTCTCTCTCTCCCTGTCTGTCTGTCTCTCTCTCTCCCTGTCTGTCTGTCTGTCTGTCTCTCTCTCTCCCTGTCTGTCTGTCTGCCTGTCTCTCTCCCTCTCGGTCTGTCTCTCTCCCTCTCGGTCTGTCTCTCTCCCTCTCGGTCTGTCTGTCTGTCTCTCTCCCTCTCGGTCTGTCTGTCTGTCTCTCTCCCTCTCGGTCTGTCTGTCTGTCTGTCTGTCTGTCTGTCTGTCTGTCTGTCTGTCTCTCTCTCTGTGTCTCTGTCTCTCTCTCTGTATCTCTGTCTCTCTCTCTGTCTCTCTGTCTCTCTCATAGGGTGCCATTTGGGACACAGTCTATTTATTTTTCTCTCTAGGTGTTTTGCACTCTGACCTCCTGCTATAGAAACATAGACATGTACATTGTCAATGTAAAAATCAACACTGTTTCCCTGATGTGAAAACACAAGTCCATCTGAATGACAACATGCAGACAGGGTCTAAAGTAGTGCACTATATAGGGAGTAGGGTGTCATGGGGTTCTGGTCTAAAGTAGTGCACTATATAGGGAATAGGGTGCCATGGAGCTCTGGTCTAAAGTAGTGCACTATATAGGGAGTAGGGTGCCATTGGGCTCTGGTCTAAAGTAGTGCACTATATATGGAATAGGGTGCCATGGAGCTCTGGTCTAAAGTAGTGCACTATATATGGAATAGGGTGCCATGGAGCTCTGGTCTAAAGTAGTGCACTATATATGGAATAGGGTGCCATGGAGCTCTGGTCTAAAGTAGTGCACTATGTAGGGAGTAGGGTGTCATTTGGGATACAGGTGGTCTGTTTGTATTTCAGTTGGTGTGTCAGTCTTTACTAGCCAGGATGCCAGATATGTTTGTTGTGACTGTCTGTGTAGAAGCTGGAGACGGGCTTGTGTAACCTGGCAACCCGGCTGGATCATTTCCAACAGGGATGACTAATCGTCTCTACAAAAAGGTCTGCTGTATCGCCTGGCTACCCAACGATTTCTAGAATGGAAATCCATACTAGACCGTCTGATTGGTCCAACCCATCGGTTTCTGGGACCAGAGCCAGAACACGTGTGGCTGTAGCTTCATTTTGATGCTCTGATTGGTTAGAGATGATCCAATCGCTGATGAGGACTTCATTTTGATACTCTGATTGGTTAGAGATGATCCAATCGCTGATGACGACTTTGTTTTGGTACAACAGCCCTCATTTTGACATCATCACAAACCTACTTCAGCGATGTCAGCCTCAGACTGAAGTAAGTAGGAACTTAAAACAGAGGAGGGATTCAGTTTGTGTCGTCAATTCGGCCTGCTGTTAGTGTCGGCTTTAGTTCCAGCCAAGCGCTAGCAGAACCTGACTCAACTGATCGCTCTGACATAAATAAATAATGATTGATAAGAGGTTCTGTAATAAAGACATTGATTAGATCAATGAGTTGTTACTGTTGAGTCGGAGCAAAAACCTGCAGCTGTAGGGTCAGATTGGACCCCCTGGTTTGACTCCAAACAGCTGTAGGGTCAGATTGGACCCCCTGGTTAGACTCCAAACTGCTGTAGGGTCAGATTGGACCCCTGGTTAGACTCAAACAGCTGTAGGGTCAGATCGGACCCCTGGTTTGACTCAAACAGCTGTAGGGTCCAGATTGGACCCCCTGGTTTGAACTCCCAAACAGCTGTAAGGTCAGGTTGGACCCCCTGGTTTGACTCAAACAGCTGGGGTCCAGATTGGACCCCCTGGTTTTGACTCCAAACAGCTGTAGGGTCCAGATTGGACCCCTGGTTTTGACTCCAAACAGCTGTAGGGTCAGATTGGACCCCCTGGTTTTGACTCAAACAGCTGTAGGGTCAGATTGGACCCCCTGGTTAGACTCCAAACAGCTGTAGGGTCAGATTGGACCCCCTGGTTTGACTCCAAACAGCTGTAGGGTCAGATTGGACCCCCTGGTTTGACTCCAAACAGCTGTAGGGTCAGATTGGACCCCATGATTTGACTCCAAACAGCTGTAGGGTCAGATTGGACCCCCTGGTTAGACTCCAAACAGCTGTAGGGTCAGATTGGACCCCCTGGTTTGACTCCAAACAGCTGTAGGGTCAGATTGGACCCCTGGTTTGACTCCAAACAGCTGTAGGGTCAGATTGGACCCTGGTTTTGACTCCCAAACAGCTCAACCCCTGGTTTGACTCCCAAGCCAGCTGTAGGGTCCAGATTGGACCCCCCCCTGGTTTGACTCCAAACAGCTGTAGGGTCAGATTGGACCCCATGTTTGACTCCAAACAGCTGTAGGGTCAGATTGGACCCCCTGGTTTGACTCCAAACAGCTGTAGGGTCAAGATTGGACCCCCTGGTTTGACTCCCAAACAGCTGTAGGGTCAGATTGGACCCCATGATTTGACTCCAGCTGTAGGGTCAGATTGGACCCTGGTTAGACTCCAAACAGCTGTAGGGTCAGATTGGACCCCTGGTTTGACTCAAACAGCTGTAGGGTCAGATTGGACCCCCTGATTTGACTCCAAACAGCTGTAGGGTCAGATTGGACCCCCTGGTTTGACTCCAAACAGCTGTAGGGTCAGATTGGACCCCCTGGTTTGACTCCAAACAGCTGTAGGGTCAGATTGGACCCCCTGGTTTGACTCCAGAAACGGCTGTGGGGTCAGATTGGACCTGGTTTGGCTCAACAACTGTAGTCAGGTGGACCCATGATTGACCCCAACCCTCAGATGATCATGGAATCAACTTGTTTTCCTAGTTATTTTCAGACATGATTTAAAATCTGTTTGTTTCTTTCTTTCTTCTTTCAATCCTCTGTTTGTTTTGACACTTTGTCTTCGGTCACTGGATGATTTAGTCTGCATCTGAAATGGCACCCTATTCCCATGTAGGGCTCTGATCAGAAGCAGTGCACTATGTAGGGAATAAGGTGTTTAGAGCTTTGGCACCCTATTCCTATGTAGTGCTCTGAACAGAAGTAGTGCACTATGTAGGGAATAGGTGTTATAGAGCTCTGGCACCCTATTCCTATGTGGGCTCTGATCAGAAGTAGTGCACTATGTAGGAATAGGGTGTTATAGGACTCACCCTATTCCCTATGTATGGCTCTGATCAGAAGTAGTGCACTATGTAGGGAATAGGGTGTTATGGGGCTCTGGCACCTATTCCTATGTAGGGCTCTGATCAAGTAGTGCACTATGTAGGGAATAGGGTGTTATAGAACTCTGGCACCCTATTCCCTATGTGTGGGCTCTGATCAGAAGTAGTGCACTATGTAGGGGAATAGTGCCATTTGGGATGTAGGTTTACTGTCTGTTACTTTTTTTGTTTTGTTTGTTTTTTTGTACAGTTCTAGATGTTCAGTAAAGATGATCCTGTTTTATAACTATTTGAAACCCCGTTCTGTGAACTAATAAAGTGATGTATTAATATCTGAGTCATATTTGTCTCTTAAAGAGAACACGGACGCTGTGAGTCCCAGGACAGCTGTGATGAGCAGTGGGTGTCTGTCCTGTCGCCTCTGACCAACGAATATTGGCCCCCCTGTTTTTGTATAAATTGTCTTGACAATATTCTACATGTTGGACACAGCAGGTGATTTACTGCACACTGACATGTTATTGAATCTCTGACTCTCGTTCTCCCTCTACTTTCTCTTGGTTACACATGTTAGTGAATCTCTGACTCTCGTTCTCTCTGCCTCCACTTTCTCTTGGTTACACATGTTAGTGAATCTCTGACTCTCGTTCTCTCTCCTCCACTTTCTCTTGGTGCACATGTTAGTGAATCTCTGACTCGTTCTCTCCTCTACTTTCTCTTGGTTACACATGTTAGTGAATCTCTGACTCTGTTCTCTCTCCTCTACTTTCTCTTGGTTACACATGTTAGTGAATCTCTGACTCTCGTTCTCTCTGCCTCCACTTTCTCTTGGTTACACATGTTATTGAATCTCTGACTCTCGTTCTCTCTCCCTCCACTTTCTCTTGGTTACACATGTTAGTGAATCTCTGACTCTCGTTCTCCCTCCACTTTCTCTTGGTTACACATGTTAGTGAATCTCTGACTCTCGTTCTCTCTCCCTCTACTTTCTCTTGGTTACACATGTTAGTGAATCTCTGACTCTCGTTCTCTCTGCCTCCACTTTCTCTTGGTTACACATGTTAGTGAATCTCTGACTCTCGTTCTCTCTGCCTCCACTTTCTCTTGGTTACACATGTTATTGAATCTCTGACTCTCGTTCTCTCTCCCTCCACTTTCTCTTGGTTACACATGTTATTGAATCTCTGACTCTCGTTCTCTCTCCCTCCACTTTCTCTTGGTTACACATGTTAGTGAATCTCTGACTCTCGTTCTCTCTGCCTCCACTTTCTCTTGGTTACACATGTTAGTGAATCTCTGACTCTCGTTCTCTCTCCCTCCACTTTCTCTTGGTTACCCATGTTAGTGAATCTCTGACTCTCGTTCTCTCTCTCTCCACTTTCTCTTGGTTACACATGTTAGTGAATCTCTGACTCCACTTTCTCTTGGTTACACATGTTAGTGAATCTCTGACTCTCGTTCTCCCTCCACTTTCTCGTGGTTACACATGTTAGTGAATCTCTGACTCGTTCTCTCTCCCTCCACTTTCTCTTGGTTACACATGTTAGTGAATCTCTGACTCTCG
>NW_027035760.1:0-11551 GCF_034236695.1 Oncorhynchus nerka
CTATAAAGGGTTCTATATATATTCTATATATACTGTATACTCAGACACTTCCTAACCTCCTATAAAGGGTTCTATATATATTCTATATATACTGTATACTCAGACACTTCCTAACCTCCTATAAAGGGTTCTATATATATTCTATATATACTGTATACTCAGACACTTCCTAACCTCCTATAAAGGGTTCTATATAGAACTTTAGTGGTTCTGTATATTGTAGGAAGATTAGAACCCTTTTTGGTTTCAACAGGAGTGAAGAGTGTGTTGATATAACGGATATATTGTCAGAATTCAGCTTGTAACAAACGATCAGAATAAACACTATAAAGTTATGCTGCCAACATATTAGATAATAATTAAGAGGCTAAATGATTGTGTCATGATAACATTTTATAGAGGTGTGTGTGTGTGTGTGTGTGTGTGTGTGTGTGTGTGTGTGTGTGTCTGTGTGTGTGTCTGTGTTGTGTGCTGTGTATGTGTTTTGAAAACAAAATTATACACAAAAATCTATGAATTAAAATCTTTTGAACAACAATATTTTACAGACAAGGTTCCCCTGAGCAATACTGTCTGATAAATAACAAATGTGAAAAATGGTGGAAACACGTTTTAGAAACAAACAACATTGTAATCTCACCTCTTAGCTTTGGTGTCATGTTCCCCAGAGAGTCTCATTTTAGAGGCAGGGCCCCCTCCTCTCTCTCCTCAGAGAGACTCATTTTAGAGGCAGGGTCCCCTCCTCTCTGCTCCAGCATGAGACTCATTGTTAGAGACAGTGACACCTAAACAGAGATCCAACATGTTGGTTGTGGTTAACACAGTGACAACTAAACAGAGATCCAACATGTTGGTTGTGGTTAACACAGTGACAACTAAACAGAGATCCAACATGTTGGTTGTGGTTAACACAGTGACAACTAAACAGAGATCCAGCATGTTGGTTGTGGTTAACACAGTGACAACTAAACAGAGATCCAACATGTTGGTTGTGGTTAACACAGTGACAACTAAACAGAGATCCAACATGTTGGTTGTGGTTAACACAGTGACAACTAAACAGAGATCCAACATGTTGGTTGTGGTTAACACAGTGACAACTAAACAGAGATCCAACATGTTGGTTGTGGTTAACACAGTGACAACTAAACAGAGATCCAACATGTTGGTTGTGGTTAACACAGTGACAACTAAACAGAGATCCAACATGTTGGTTGTGGTTAACACAGTGACAACTAAACAGAGATCCAACATGTTGGTTGTGGTTAACACAGTATTTCTTGAAGGTCATATGTTCTCTTTTATTCATTATCTCTTAGAGATAAAACATTTACTAACAGACACATCCAAACAGTCAGGTGATTTAATGCATCACATGAAAATGTAGTCGTGATTTATATTGTTCACCTTTTGTCCATAATAATATAATATAATAATATAATATATAATGTCTCACTTTCTCTTTTAATAATTTCTCTCATTCTAGTGTGTTGCTTTGTTCAACAGGTATGATATTATGATGCTGTTACTGAATTCAGTTCATAATATTAATGTTAAGAAAAGTATGTTCAGTGGTTTCATACCAAATTACACAGGAAGCAGGAGCTCATTGGAATTTAGAAAACAACAAATGTTCTGATATTCTGAAAGACGACTTACAATTTATACATAAAAAATATACAAATTGTAAAATAACCTCAATATACGAATATATGAACAACATGTTATTGAATGTGACTTGACTACACCCAGTTAGCTATATGAACAACATGTTATTGAATGTGACTTGACTACACCCAGTTAGCTATATGAACAACATGTTATTGAATGTGACTTGACTACACCCAGTTAGCTATATGAACAACATGTTATTGAATGTGACTTGACTACACCCAGTTAGCTATATGAACAACATGTTATTGAATGTGACTTGACTACACCCAGTTAGCTATATGAACAACATGTTATTGAATGTGACTTGACTACACCCAGTTAGCTATATGAACAACATGTTATTGAATGTGACTTGACTACACCCAGTTAGCTATATGAACAACATGTTATTGAATGTGACTTGACTACACCCAGTTAGCTATATGAACAACATGTTATTGAATGTGACTTGACTACACCCAGTTAGCGCCATTTTGTATGATTGAACTGTCACGTAGCTGTCCCAGGTGAAATGGACTGTTACATCTGAGTGTTTTACTGTCATTCACTATACTAAAATAACACCAGACATTGAATTTCTCTACACACTTTACAATAATCCCTGGGAAGATTCTTACCTTGTAGCCTGAATTCACAACCAGAACATGTCAAGTCATTGAGATATTTTCCGTTGTGCTGAGAGAGCACCTTCCTGATGACAAGTGTCTCTGTATCTATGTTCTAGGTACAGTTGATCTTTGGATGTAATAATATCTGGTCAAAGTCTAGTGACACAACACCATAGTATATCATAACCATAACAGCAGTTGGCCAGTAAAGGCCATGGAATACTATAAAACAGGGTTCGTCAACTAGGTTTGGCTTCGGGACAATTGTCGGTGGGTCAGAACATAATGAACATACAATATTTGCACAGTGAATAGGTCTACACTACAAATTTAACGACATGTTTTATATATTTGATTAGTACGCAATACATTCATTCATTTCATTGACAAAATTAAATTTTGATCAGTTTTAGTTTATAAAATCACCAATATCTCTATTAAATTATAATTTTTTGTTTATTTCTCTGTGCGTTGATTGGTGGGTAAAAACAGGTCTATCAAATCAAATCAAATGTATTTATATAGCCCTTCATACATCTGCTGATATCTCAAAGTGCTGTACAGAAACCCAGCCTAAAACCCCAAACAGCAAGCAATGCAGGTGTAGAAGCACGGTGGCTAGGAAAAACTCCCTAGAAAGGCCAAAACCTAGGAAGAAACCTAGAGAGTAACCAGGCTATGTGGGGTGGCCAGTCCTCTTCTGGCTGTGCCGGGTGGAGATTATAACAGAACATGGCCAAGATGTTCAAATGTTCATAAATGACCAGAATGGTCCAATAATAATAAGGCAGAACAGTTGAAACTGGAGCAGCAGCACGGCCAGGTGGACTGGGGACAGCAAGGAGTCATCATGTCAGGTAGTCCTGAGGCATGGTCCTAGGGCTCAGGTCCTCCGAGAGAGAGAAAGAAAGAGAGAATTAGAGAGAGCACACTTAAATTCACACAGGACATCGAATAGGACAGGAGAAGTACTCCAGATATAACAAACTGACCCTAGCCCCCCGACACATAAACTACTGCAGCATAAATACTGGAGGCTGAGACAGGAGGGGTCAGATTGAACAGATTGAAAGACAATAAATAATTTAATGAATAAAATAAGTATGAGACATAATACTTATGTTTAACAACCACTGTCTATAACTACCTTAAAACCTCTTAGTGCTCCCCCTCTATACTGCCCCGTTGGAAGAAAATGCGTGCCCATAGTAAACTGAAAATATTTTTTCCCAAAATTGCTAATATATGCATATAAAATTATTATTGAATAGAAAACACTCTAACGCTTCTAAACCGTTTAAATTATGTCTGTATGTAAAGCAGAACTCCCAGGCCAGCCTTTCTCCCAAACTCTCTTGTCGAAGAGAAAAGTTGGGTCTCCTTGGACGTCATCGCCCCCACCCTTCCCAGGCAGCTACCGATCTGGGAACAGTCTCTATCTGTTCAGCGCGATGCCTGCTTTCAAATGGCGCGCTCATTGTGAGAATCCCACGAGCCCTGCACCTTTGCACGCAAAATTGCTCGTGTCCCTCTGAAAACCAGGCACTCTATTGCGGCCCGATTTGCACGTCTTTTTTTCCAAGATCCAGCATTTGAAGCCGGTTTGTCTGTTAGCGCTGTCCTTTGTTCTACATGCTAACAACAGCATAAAGCCTCGATTTTGCACATCGTTTGACCAGTTTAATCGACATATAATATGTAAATTGAAGTTTTGGTGCGCAGAGTGCTGGACCAGAAGTCATTTTTGATGCATTTCAGCCGGCTGTTAGCATATGCTAATACAGGGACACACAACGTGAAACCAAACGATTTATTGGTTAAGTATGACTCCTTCTACGTCTTCTGATGGAAGAACATCAAAGGTAAGGAATATTTATGTGGTTATTTTGGGTTTCTAGGACTCCAAACGTGAGAGGAGACATACTGCTAATATCTGAGCGCCGACGCATAGTATAGCCCAGTGAACGATGCCTGTAACGTTAAAAATAAATGTAATACAGCGGTTGCATTAAGAAGAAGTGTATCTTTGTAAATATATGTAGAACATGTATATTTAGTCATGTTTATTGCTTGTTATCTGACGTTATCTGTCGGACATCATCATTTCTCCTGACATTTGAGTAGCATGTTTTTTTTTTAAATGTCGTCAACCGAGATTTATGGATATAAATGGCATATTATTGAAAAAAAATTAAATGTACTGTGTAACATGTAATATTACTGTCATCTGATGAAGATTTTCAAAAGGTTAGTGAATTATTTATTTTTTAATCCTACTTTTAAATTTGATTTTTTCTGGGACAAAATGGCCGCCGCTTGCCTTTTGTTTCGGTGGTGATCTAATATAAATATGTGCTATGTTTCCGCCGTAAAACATTTTAGAAATCTGACTTGCTGGGTAGATTAACAAGATGTTTATCTTTCATTTGAGCTATTGGACTTGTTAATGTGTGGAGGTTAAATATTTTTAGGAATATTTTTTCGCATTGTGCGTTATGCTAATGAGCTTGAGCCGTAGTCACGATACCGGATCCGGGAGGGGGGGCTCTAAGAGGTTTTAACAAACAGTGACTTGTTATTATTATTGTTATTATTATTGTTGCTGTACTGTCTATAACTACCTTAACCTCTTAAGTCGACCCTCTACTTTTTTGAACATTCTGTTAAAAATCGTGCAACATTTCATGCTTACTCACTATATTACCAGGAATATAGTATATATGCATTTAGCGTGTGTGGATAGAAAACACTCAGACGTTTTAAAAAACTGGTTAAATCACTGCTGTGGCTTTACCAGAACGGCATTTACATCGAAAAGCACAGGAAACTGATCCTGAAAATGGAAAATATATCCATGCTACTTGAACCCAGCTAAATAACGTGAACCACAATTAATTGACTGAGGTTGCAGTACCTACAGCTTCCACACGGTGTCTAGAGTCTTGTCATTTCCCTTCGAGTTTTTTCTTGGTCAAACACATACAGGACACCGTATCTCCTCCAGGTCTAGGACCGGATATTTTAAGATTGAGTTTCTAGCCGGACATTTTCCGGACGGACAGCCTAATGATCTTTACATAAGCCTCCCTGATGAATTTTATCGCTTGTGCGTTTACTAATACCTAAAGTTGCATTACAAACGTATTTCGAAGGTGTTTTGTGAAATTTATCGTCGACTTTTGAATTTTAAAAAATGGCCGGGCACGTTTTGAAAACAATGTTTTTTTTCGTTTATCACACAGTCTACATATAACGATATCTAGGCTTTTTATATGGACCGATTTAATCGAAATAAAGACCCAAATAATAGTGTTTATGGACATCTAAGTGCCAACAAAAGAAGATGGTGAAAGGTAATGAATGTTTTCTATTTTATTGTGCGGTTTGTGTAACGCCGAAAATGCTAATTATTTTGTTTACGTCCCCTGTGGGTCTTTTGGGGTGTTGCATGCTATCAGATAATAGCTTCTCATGCTTTTGTGAAAAGCATTTTAAAAATCTGTCTTGTTGCCTGGATTCACAACGAGTGTAGCTTTTAATTCGATACCCTGCATGTGTATTTTTAATGAACTTTTGAGTTTTTAACTAATACTATTAGCATTTAGCGTAGCGCATTTGCATTTCCAGAGCTCTAGTTGGGACGCAAGCGTCCCGAGTAGAAGCAACAGGTTAACAAACAGTGACTTATTATTATTATTATTATTGTTGCTGTACTGTCTATAACTACCTTAACAAACAGTACCCAGTACCCAATAAGTACGATTATCCGACGATCAGAGGAGTTGCTGTAAGGCTTTTTACACGCAGCTGTATTTCGGAAAGTTGTAGTTTCAACGATTTCATTGAAGATCCTTCATCCTGGCGAAGAAATCATGTAAAGTGAAACTCTAAAGTGAAAGTGAGACAGATTTTTTGTTTGTTTCTTGGAGTGTTATGATTCAAACGAACTGAGGAGCTGTTTCTGCAAGGACAGGACGTACTTCTGGGAGTGTTATGATTCAAACGAACTGAGGAGCTGTTTCTGCAAGGACAGGACGTACTTCTGGGAGTGTTATGATTCAAACCAACTGAGGAGCTGTTTCTGCAAGGACAGGACGTACTTCTTGGAGTGTTATGATTCAAACGAACTGAGGAGCTGTTTCTGCAAGGACAGGACGTACTTCTGCATGTGATTCAAACGAACTGAGGAGCTGTTTCTGCAAGGACAGGACGTACTTCTGCATGTGATTCAAACGAACTGAGGAGCTGTTTCTGCAAGGACAGGACGTACTTCTGCACGGGTAAGTGCTAATGCCGTTTTATGAAAAATAAAAATATATATATATTATATATAAAAAAATCAATCCCTATCCCAGTCTGTTGTTCCCACATGCTTCAAGAGAGCCACCATTGTTCCTGTTCCCAAGAAAGCTAACGTCACTGAGCTAAATGACTACCGCCCCGTAGCACTCACTTCCGTCATCATGAAGTGCTTTGAGAGACTAGTCAAGGACCATATCACCTCCACCCTACCTGACACCCTAGACCCACTCCAATTTGCTTACCACCCCAATAAGTCCACAGACGAGGCAATCGCAATCACACTGCACACCGCTCTAACCCATCTGGACAAGAGGAATACCTATGTAAGAATGCTGTTCATCGATTACAGCTCATCATTTAACACCATAGTACCCTTCAAGCTCACATCAAGCTCGAGACCCTGGGTCTCGACCCGCCCTGTGCAACTGGGTACTGGACTTCCTGACGGGCCGCCCCCAAGTGGTGAGGGTAGGCAACAACATCTCCACCCCGCTGATCCTCAACACTGGGGCCCCACAAGGGTGCGTTCTGAGACCTCTCCTGTACTCCCTGTTCACCCACGACTGCGTGGCCATGCACGCCTCCAACTCAATCATCAAGCTTTGCGGACAACACAACAGTGGTAGGCTTGATTACCAACAACGATGAGACGGCCTACAGGGAGGAGGTGAGGGCCCCGGAGTGTGGGTGTCAGGAAATAACCTCACACTCAACGTCAAAAAACTAAGGAGATGATTGTGGACTTCAGGGAACAGCAGAGGAACACCCCTATCCACATCGATGGAACAGTAGTGGAGAGGGTGGTAAGTTTTAAGTTCCTCGGCATACACATCACAGACAAACTGAATTGGTCCACCCACACAGACAGCATCGTGAAGAAGGTGCAGCAGCGCCTCTTCAATCTCAGGAGGCTGAAGAAATTCGGCTTGTCACCAAAAGCACTCACAAACTTCTACAGATGCACAATCGAGAGCATCCTGGCGGGCTGTATCACCGCCTGGTACGGCAACTGCTCCGCCCGCAACCGTAAGGCTCTCCAGAGGGTAGTGAGGTCTGCACAACGCATCACCGGGGGCAAACTACCTGCCCTCCAGGACACCTACACCACCCGATGTTACAGGAAGGCCATAAAGATCATCAAGGACAACAACCACCCGAGCCACTGCCTGTTCACCCCGCTATCATCCAGAAGGCGAGGTCAGTACAGGTGCATCAAAGCTGGAACCGAGAGACTGAAAACAGCTTTATCTCAAGGCCATCAGACTGTTAAACAGCCACCACTAACATTGAGTGGCTGCTGCCAACACACTGACTCAACTCCAGCCACTTTAATAATGGGAATTGATGGGAAATTATGTAAATATATCACTAGCCACTTTAAACAATGCTACTAATATAATGTTTACATACCCTACATTATTCATCTCATATGTATACGTATATACTGTACTCTATATCATCTACTGCATCTTTATGTAATAAATGTATCACTAGTCACTTTAACTATGCCACTTTGTTTACATAATTAGCCCCATATGTATATACTCGTACCGATACTCATCTACTGTATCTTGCCTTATGCTGCTCGGTACCATCACTCAATTCATATATCCTATGTACATATTCTTTATCCCCTTGCTACTGTATAAATACAGTAGTTTTGGAATTGTTAGTTAGATTACTTGTTGGTTATTATTGCATTGTCGGAACTAGAAGCACAAGCATTTCAAGCACTCGCATTAACATATGCTAACTCATGTATGTGTGACAAATAAAATCTACCTGATTTTTTTGATTTAGATTTTCCACCATAATTTGGAATAATTCACAAAAATCCTACAATGTGATTTTCTGGATTTTTTTTCTCATTTTGTTCAATGTTAAAGGCACTCACATGAAAATTACAGGCCTCTCTCATATTTTTAAGTGGGAGAACTTGCACAATTGGTGGCTGACTAAATACTTTTTTGCCCCACTGTATATATCGCTCCGGGAGAATAGTGGGTTAAAAGATCCCCGGCAGTGGAGGGAATCAAGGCCCCGTATAGTCAACAATTAAAAATGGCTTTCCTCAGTGGAATGCGTCCCGAGATAAGCCGTCCCATTAAACCGAACTTAGTAGGGTGGGGGCGAGCAGCTGAGCTAGGAGAGGTGGAGAGATAAGCAGTTCCATTAAACAGAACTTAGTAGGGTGGGGGAGCAGCCGAGCTAGGAGAGGTGGAGAGATAAGCAGAACCATGAAACAGAACTTAGTAGGGTGGGGGGGGAGCAGCCGAGCTAGGAGAGGTGGAGAGATAAGCAGTACCATTAAACAGAACTTAGTAGGGGCGGAGCAGCCGAGCTAGGAGAGGTGGAGAGATAAGCAGTACCATTAAACAGAACTTAGTAGGGTGGGGGAGCAGCCGAGCTAGGAGAGGTGGAGAGATAAGCAGAACCATGAAACAGAACTTAGTAGGGTGGGGGGGAGCAGCCGAGCTAGGAGAGGTGGAGAGATAAGCAGTACCATTAAACAGAACTTAGTAGGGTGGGGGAGCAGCCGAGCTAGGAGAGGTGGAGAGATAAGCAGTTCCATTAAACAGAACTTAGTAGGGTGGGGGAGCAGCCGAGCTAGGAGAGGTGGAGAGATAAGCAGTACCATTAAACAGAACTTCGTAGAGTGGGAGAGCAGCCGAGCTAGGAGAGGTGGAGAGATAAGCAGTTCCATTAAACAGAACTTAGTAGGGTGGGAGAGCAGCCGAGCTAGGAGAGGTGGAGAGATAAGCAGTTCCATTAAACAGAACTTAGTAGGGTGGGGGGGAGCAGCTGAGCTAGGAGAGGTGGAGAGATAAGCAGTACCATTAAACAGAACTTAGTAGGGTGGGGGAGCAGCCGAGCTAGGAGAGGTGGAGAGATAAGCAGTACCATTAAACAGAACTTAGTAGGGGTGGCACGAGCCAGGAGAGGTGGAGAGATTTCTTTTATTTTATTTATTTCACTATGAACCAGGTAGGCTAGCTGAGAACAGGCCTCATTTGCAACTGCCACCTGGCCAAGATAAAGCATAGCAGAGTGAACAGACAACACAGAGTTACACATGGAGTAAACAATTAACAAGTCAATAACACAGTAGAGGCAAGGGAGTCTATATACAATGTGCAAAACAGGAGTGTAGGCTAATAATTACAATATTGCAGATTAACACTGGAGTGATAAATGATCAGATGGTCAGCAAAGCAGGTAGAGATATTGGTGCAAAAGAGCAGAAAGGTAAATCAATAAAAAGTATGGGGATGAGGTAGGTAAAAAATGGGTGGGCTATTTAACGATAGATTATGTACAGCTGCAGCGACGGTTATCTGCTCAGATAGTTGATGTTTGAAGCTGGTGAGGGAGTTAAAAGTCTCCAACTTCAGCGATTTTTGTAAAATCGCTCCAGTCACAGGCAGCAGAGTACTGGGAACGAAAGGCGGCCAAACGAGGTGCTGGCTTTAGGGATGATCAATGAGATACACCTGCTGAGCCGCGTGCTACGGGTGGGTGTTGCCATCGTGACCAGTGAACTGAGATAAGGCGGAGCTTGCCTAGCATGGACTTGTAGATGACCTGAGCCAGTGGGTCTGGCGACGAATATGTAGCGAGGGTCAGCCGACCAGAGCATACAAGTCGCAGTGGTGGGTGGTATATGTGCTTTAGTGACAAAACGGATGGCACTGTGATAAACTGCATCCAGTTTGCTGAGAAGAGTGTTGGAAGCTATTTTGTAGATGACACGTCGAAGTTTCCAGGATCAGTAGGATAGTCAGTTTTACTAGCAAGCTTGGCAGCGTGAGTGAAGGAGGCAGCTTTGTTATGTGAATAGAAAGCCAACTTCTGATTTGATTTTCGATTGAGACATGATAGGGCTCCGAAGGAGAGTTTGCAGTCTAGCCAGACACCTAGGTACTTATAGGTGTCCACATATTCAAGGTCGGAACCATCCAGTGTGGTGATGCTAGTCGGGCAAGCGGGTGCAGGCAGCGATCGGTTGAAAAGCATGCATTTGGTTTTACTAGCGTTTAAGAGCAGTTGGAGGCCACGGAAGGAGTGTTGTATGGCATTGAAGCTCGATTGGAGGTTAGATAGCACAGTGTCCAGTGACGGGCCAAAAGTGTATAGAATGGTGTCGTCTGCGTAGAGGTGGATCAGGGAATCGCCCGCAGCAAGAGCAACATCATTGATATACACAGAGAAAAGAGTCGGCCCGAGAATTGAACCCTGTGGCACCCCCATAGAGACTGCCAGAGGACCGGACAACATGCCCTCCGATTTGACACACTGAACTCTGTCTGCAAAGTAATTGGTGAACCAGGCAAGGCAGTCATCCGAAAAGCCGAGGCTACTGAGTCTGCCGATAAGAATATGGTGATTGACAGAGTCGAAAGCCTTGGCAAGGTCGATGAAGACGGCTGCACAGTACTGTCTTTTATCGATGGCGGTTATGATGTCGTTTAGTACCTTGAGTGTGGCTGAGGTGCACCCGTGACCGGCTCGGAAACCAGATTGCATAGCGGAGAAGGTACGGTGGGATTCGAGATGGTCAGTGACCTGTTTGTTGACTTGGCTTTCGAAGACCTTAGATAGGCAGGGCAGAATGGATATAGGTCTGTAACAGTTTGGGTCCAGGGTGTCTCCCCTTTGAAGAGTGGGATGACTGCGGCAGCTTTCCAATCCTTGGGGATCTCAGACGATATGAAAGAGAGGTTGAACAGGCTGGTAATAGGGGTTGCGACAATGGCGGCGGATAGTTTCAGAAATAGAGGGTCCAGATTGTCAAGCCCAGCAGATTTATACGGGTCCAGGTTTTGCAGCTCTTTCAGAACATCTGCTATCTGGATTTGGGTAAAGGAGAACCTGGAGAGGCTTGGGCGAGGAGCTGCAGGGGGGCCGGAGCTGTTGGCCGAGGTAGGAGTAGCCAGGCGGAAGGCATGGCCAGCCGTTGAGAAATGCTA
>NW_027035761.1:0-7500 GCF_034236695.1 Oncorhynchus nerka
AGGGTAGGGTTGATAGTACTCTGGGGTAGGGTTAGGGTTGATGGTACTCTAGAGGTAGGGTTAGGGTTGATAGTACTCTGAGGTAGGGTTAGGGTTGATAGTACTCTGAGGTAGAGAGTTAGGAGTTAGGGTTGATAGTACTCTGAGGTAGGGTTAGGGTTGATAGTTGCTCTGAGGTAGGGTTAGGAGTTGATAGTACTCTGAGGTAGGGTTAGGGTTGATAGTATTCTGAGGTGAGAGTTAGGGTTGATAGTACTCTGAGGCAGAGGTTAGGGTTGATAGTACTCTGAGGTAGGGTTAGGGCTGATAGTACTCTGAGGTAGAGGTTAGGGTTGATAGTACCTCTGAGGCAGAGGTTAGGGCCGATAGTGCTCTGAGGCAGGGGTTAGGGTTGATAGCACCTGGAGTGCAGGAGTGTCAGGGTTGATAGCACCTGAGATAGGGTTAGGGTTGATAGTACTCCGAGGCAGGTTTAGGGTTGACAGTACTCTGGCAGGGTTAGGGTTGATAGTACTCTGAGGTAGGGTTATGGTTGATAGTACTCTGAGGTAGGGTTAGGGTTAGGGTTGATAGTACTCTGAGGCAGAGGTTAGGTTGATAGTACTCTGAGGTAGAGGTTAGGGTTGATAGTACTCTGAGGTAGGGTTATGGTTGATAGTACTCTGAGGTAGGGTTAGGGTTGATAGTACTCTGAGGTAGAGGTTGGGGTTAGGATTGATAGTACCTGAGGTAGGGGTTAGGGTTAGGGTTGATAGTACTCTGAGGTAGGGTTAGGGTTGAGTACTCTGAGGTAGAGGTTAGGGTTGATAGTACTCTGAGGTAGAGGTTAGGGTTGATGGTACTCTGAGGTAGAGGTTAGGGTTGATAGTACTCTGAGGGTAGAGTTAGGGTTGATAGTACTCTGGTAGGGTTAGGGTTGATAGTACTCTGAGGTAGAGGAGGGTAGTACTCTGAGGTAGAGGTTAGGGTTGATAGTACTCTGAGGTAGGTTTAGGGTTGATAGTACTCAGGTAGGGTTAGGGTTGATAGTTGTAGGGTTAGGGTTGATAGTACTCTGAGTAGGGTTAGGGTTGATGGTACTCTGAGGTAGGGTTTGGTTGGTTAGGGTTGTTAGGGTTGATAGTACTCTAGAGGTTAGGGTTGTTACTCTGGGATTGATGATAGTACTCCAGGGTTATGGTTGATAGAGGTAGGGTTAGGGTTGATAGTACTCTGAGGTAGAGGTTAGGGTTAGAGTTGGTACTCTGAGGCAGTTAGGGTTGTAGTACTCTGGTTAGGGTTGGGTTGATAGTATTCTGAGGTAGGGTTAGGGTTGATAGTACTCTGAGGTAGGGTTAGGGTTGATAGTACTCTGAGGTAGGGTTAGGGTTGTTGATAGTACTCTGGTGGGTTTAGGGTTGATAGTTACTCTGAGGTAGGGATTAGGGTTGATAGTGCTCTGAGGTGGGTTAGGATTGGTACTCTGAGATAGGGTTAGGGTTGATGAGTACTCTGAGGTAGGGTTATGGTTGATAGTACTCTGAGGTAGAGGTTGGAGTTAGGGTTGATAGTACTCTGAGGTAGAGGTTAGGGTTGATAGTGCTCTGGTGGGTTAGGATTGATGAGTACTCTGAGATAGGGTTAGGGTTGATAGTACTCTGAGGTAGGGTTAGGGTTGATGGTACTCTGAGGTAGGGTTAGGGTTGATAGTACTCTGAGGTAGGGTTAGGGTTGATAGTACTCTGAGGTAGGGTTAGGGTTGATGATTGCTCTGAGGTAGAGGTTAGGGTTGATAGTGCTCTGAGGTAGGGTTAGGGTTGGTACTCTGAGATAGGGGGTTGATAGTACTCTGAGGTAGGGTTAGGGTTGATAGTACTCTGAGGTAGGGTTGGGGTTAGGGTTGATGAGTACTCTGAGGTAGGGTTAGGGATTGATAGTACTCTGAGAGGTAGAGTTAGGGTTGATAGTACTCTGAGGTAGGGTTAGGGTTAGGGTTTATAGTACTCTGAGGTAGGTTAGGGTTAGGGTTGATAGTCCTCTGAGGTAGGGTTAGGGTTGATGAGTACTCTGAGGTAGAGGTTAGGGGTTGATAGTACTCTGATGTAGGGTTAGGATTGATGGTACTCTGAGGTAGGGTTGGGTTGATGAGTCCTCTGAGGTGGGGTTAGGGTTGATAGTACTCTGAGGGTAGAGGTTAGGGTTGATGGTACTCTGAGGTGGGTTAGGGTTGATAGTGCTCTGAGGTAGAGGTTGGGAGTTGATAGTACTCTGAGGTTGGTTTGGTGAGGTAGGAGTTAGGGTTGATAGTACTCTGAGGTAGGGTTAGGGTTGATAGTACTCTGGTAGAGGTTAGGGTTGATAGTACTCTGAGATAGGGTTAGGGTTGATAGTACTCTGAGGTAGGGTTAGGGTTGATAGTACTCTGAGGTAGGGTTAGGGGTTGCATGAGGCAGAGGTTAGGGCTCTGAGGTAGGGTTATGGTTGATAGTACTCTGAGGTAGGGTTAGGGTTAGGGTTGATAGTACTCTGAGGTAGAGGTTAGGGGTTGATGTACTCTGAGGTAGAGGTTAGGTTGATAGCACTCTGAGGCAGGGTTATGGTTGATAGTACTCTGAGGTAGGAGTTAGGTTGATAGTACTCTGAGGCAGAGGTTGGGGTTAGGATTGATAGTACTCTGAGGTAGGGTTAGGGTTAGGGTTGATAGCACCTGAGGCAGGGTTAGGGCCGATAGCACTCTGAGGCAGGGTTAGGGTTGATAGCACTCTGAGGTAGAGGTTAGGGTTGATAGTACTCTGAGGCAGAGGTTAGGCCGATAGTACTCTGGAGTGCAGAGGTTAGGGGTTGATAGTACTCTGAGGCAGGGTTAGGCTGATAGCACTCTGAGGTAGAGGTTAGGGTTGATAGTACTCTGAGGCAGAGGTTAGGGACGATAGTACTCTGAGGTAGAGGTTAGGGTTGATAGTACTCTGAGGTAGAGGTTAGGGTTGATAGCACTCTGAGGTAGGGGTTAGGGTTGATAGTACTCTGGAGGCAGAGGTTAGGTTGATAGCACTTTCTGAGGTAGGGTTATGGTTGATAGCACTCTGAGGTAGGGTTAGGGTTAGGGTTGATAGTACTCTGAGGTAGAGTTAGGGTTGATAGTACTCTGAGGCAGAGGTTGGGGTTGATAGTACTCTGAGGTAGGGTTATGGTTGATAGTACTCTGAGGTAGGGTTAGGGTTGATAGTACTCTGAGGTAGAGGTTGGGGTTAGGATTGATAGTACTCTGAGGTAGAGGTTAGGGTTGATAGTACTCTGAGGTAGGGTTGGGGTTGATAGTACTCTGAGGTAGGGTTAGGGTTGATAGTACTCTGAGGTAGGGTTAGGGTTGATAGTACTCTGAGGTAGAGGTTAGGGTTAGGGTTGATAGTACTCTGAGGTAGAGGTTGGGGTTAGGGTTGATAGTACTCTGAGGTAGAGGTTAGGGTTGATAGTGCTCTGAGGTAGGGTTAGGATTGATAGTACTCTGAGATAGGGTTAGGGTTGATAGTACTCTGAGGTAGGGTTAGGGTTGATAGTACTCTGAGGTAGAGGTTGGGGTTAGGGTTGATAGTACTCTGAGGTAGAGGTTAGGGTTGATAGTGCTCTGAGGTAGGGTTAGGATTGATAGTACTCTGAGATAGGGTTAGGGTTGATAGTACTCTGAGGTAGGGTTAGGGTTGATAGTACTCTGAGGTAGAGGTTAGGGTTGATAGTACTCTGAGGTAGAGGTTAGGGTTGATAGTACTCTGAGGTAGGGTTAGGGTTGATAGTACTCTGAGGTAGAGGTTAGGGTTGATAGTGCTCTGAGGTAGGGTTAGGGTTGATAGTACTCTGAGATAGGGTTAGGGTTGATAGTACTCTGAGGTAGAGGTTAGGGTTGATAGTACTCTGAGGTAGGGTTAGGGTTAGGGTTGATAGTACTCTGAGGTAGGGTTAGGGTTGATAGTACTCTGAGGTAGAGGTTAGGGTTGATAGTACTCTGAGGTAGGGTTAGGGTTAGGGTTGATAGTACTCTGAGGTAGGGTTAGGGTTAGGGTTGATAGTCCTCTGAGGTAGGGTTAGGGTTGATAGTACTCTGAGGTAGAGGTTAGGGTTGATAGTACTCTGAGGTAGGGTTAGGGTTGATAGTACTCTGAGGTAGGGTTAGGGTTGATAGTACTCTGAGGTAGAGGTTAGGGTTGATAGTACTCTGAGGTAGAGGTTAGGGTTGATAGTACTCTGAGGTAGAGGTTAGGGTTGATAGTACTCTGAGGTAGAGGTTAGGGTTGATAGTACTCTGAGGTAGAGGTTAGGTTTGATAGTACTCTGAGGTAGGGTTAGGGTTGATAGTACTCTGAGGTAGAGGTTAGGGTTGATAGTACTCTGAGGTAGAGGTTAGGGTTGATAGTACTCTGAGGTAGAGGTTAGGGTTGATAGTACTCTGAGGTAGAGGTTAGGGTTGATAGTACTCTGAGGTAGGGTTAGGGTTGATAGTACTCTGAGGTAGAGGTTAGGGTTGATAGTACTCTGAGGTAGGGTTATGGTTGATAGTACTCTGAGGTAGGGTTAGGGTTAGGGTTGATAGTACTCTGAGGTAGAGGTTAGGGTTGATAGTACTCTGAGGTAGAGGTTAGGGTTGATAGTACTCTGAGGTAGGGTTATGGTTGATAGTACTCTGAGGTAGGGTTAGGGTTGATAGTACTCTGAGGTAGAGGTTGGGGTTAGGATTGATAGTACTCTGAGGTAGGGTTAGGGTTAGGGTTGATAGTACTCTGAGGTAGGGTTAGGGTTGATAGTACTCTGAGGTAGAGGTTAGGGTTGATAGTACTCTGAGGTAGAGGTTAGGGTTGATAGTACTCTGAGGTAGAGGTTAGGGTTGATAGTACTCTGAGGTAGAGGTTAGGGTTGATAGTACTCTGAGGTAGGGTTAGGGTTGATAGTACTCTGAGGTAGAGGTTAGGGTTGATAGTACTCTGAGGTAGAGGTTAGGGTTGATAGTACTCTGAGGTAGAGGTTAGGGTTGATAGTACTCTGAGGTAGAGGTTAGGGTTGATAGTACTCTGAGGTAGGGTTAGGGTTGATAGTACTCTGAGGTAGAGGTTAGGGTTGATAGTACTCTGAGGTAGGGTTATGGTTGATAGTACTCTGAGTTAGGGTTAGGGTTAGGGTTGATAGTACTCTGAGGTAGAGGTTAGGGTTGATAGTACTCTGAGGTAGAGGTTAGGGTTGATAGTACTCTGAGGTAGGGTTATGGTTGATAGTACTCTGAGGTAGGGTTAGGGTTGATAGTACTCTGAGGTAGAGGTTGGGGTTAGGATTGATAGTACTCTGAGGTAGAGGTTAGGGTTGATAGTACTCTGAGGTAGGGTTGGCGTTGATAGTACTCTGAGGTAGGGTTAGGGTTGATAGTACTCTGAGGTAGGGTTAGGGTTGATAGTACTCTGAGGTAGAGGTTAGGGTTAGGGTTGATAGTACTCTGAGGTAGAGGTTGGGGTTAGGGTTGATAGTACTCTGAGGTTGGGGTTGATAGTACTCTGAGGTAGGGTTAGGGTTGATAGTACTCTGAGGTAGGGTTAGGGTTGATAGTACTCTGAGGTAGAGGTTAGGGTTAGGGTTGATAGTACTCTGAGGTAGAGGTTGGGGTTAGGGTTGATAGTGCTCTGAGGTAGGGTTAGGATTGATAGTACTCTGAGATAGGGTTAGGGTTGATAGTACTCTGAGGTAGGGTTAGGGTTGATAGTACTCTGAGGTAGAGGTTGGGGTTAGGGTTGATAGTACTCTGAGGTAGAGGTTAGGGTTGATAGTGCTCTGAGGTAGGGTTAGGATTGATAGTACTCTGAGATAGGGTTAGGGTTGATAGTACTCTGAGGTAGGGTTAGGGTTGATAGTACTCTGAGGTAGAGGTTAGGGTTGATAGTACTCTGAGGTAGGGTTAGGGTTGATAGTACTCTGAGGTAGAGGTTAGGGTTGATAGTGCTCTGAGGTAGGGTTAGGGTTGATAGTACTCTGAGATAGGGTTAGGGTTGATAGTACTCTGAGGTAGAGGTTAGGGTTGATAGTACTCTGAGGTAGGGTTAGGGTTAGGGTTGATAGTACTCTGAGGTAGGGTTAGGGTTGATAGTACTCTGAGGTAGAGGTTAGGGTTGATAGTACTCTGAGGTAGGGTTAGGGTTAGGGTTGATAGTACTCTGAGGTAGGGTTAGGGTTAGGGTTGATAGTCCTCTGAGGTAGGGTTAGGGTTGATAGTACTCTGAGGTAGGGTTAGGGTTAGGATTGATAGTACTCTGAGGTAGGGTTGGGGTTGATAGTACTCTGAGGTAGAGGTTAGGGTTGATAGTACTCTGAGGTAGGGTTAAGATTGATAGTACTCTGAGGTAGGGTTAAGATTGATAGTACTCTGAGGTAGGGTTAGGGTTGATAGTCCTCTGAGATAGAGGTTAGGGTTGATAGTACTCTGAGGTAGGGTTGGGGTTAGGATTGATAGTACTCTGAGATAGGGTTAGGGTTGATAGTACTCTGAGGTAGGGTTAGGGTTGATAGTACTCTGAGGTAGAGGTTAGGGTTGATAGTACTCTGAGGTAGAGGTTAGGGTTGATAGTACTCTGAGGTAGGGTTAGGGTTGATAGTACTCCGAGGTAGAGGTTAGGGTTGATAGTGCTCTGAGGTAGGGTTAGGGTTGATAGTACTCTGAGATAGGGTTAGGGTTGATAGTACTCTGAGGTAGAGGTTAGGGTTGATAGTACTCTGAGGTAGGGTTAGGGTTGATAGTACTCTGAGGTAGGGTTAGGGTTGATAGTACTCTGAGGTAGAGGTTAGGGTTGATAGTACTCTGAGGTAGGGTTAGGGTTAGGGTTGATAGTACTCTGAGGTAGGGTTAGGGTTAGGGTTGATAGTCCTCTGAGGTAGGGTTAGGGTTGATAGTACTCTGAGGTAGGGTTAGGATTGATAGTACTCTGAGGTAGGGTTAGGATTGATAGTACTCTGAGGTAGGGTTAGGGTTAGGATTGATAGTACTCTGAGGTAGGGTTGGGGTTGATAGTACTCTGAGGTAGAGGTTAGGGTTGATAGTACTCTGAGGTAGGGTTAAGATTGATAGTACTCTGAGGTAGGGTTAAGATTGATAGTACTCTGAGGTAGGGTTAGGGTTGATAGTCCTCTGAGATAGAGGTTAGGGTTGATAGTACTCTGAGGTAGGGTTGGGGTTAGGATTGATAGTACTCTGAGGTAGGGTTGGGGTTGATAGTACTCTGAGGTAGAGGTTAGGATTGACAGTACTCTGAGGTAGGGTTGGGGTTAGGGTTGATAGTACTCTGAGGTAGGGTTAGGGTTGATAGTACTCTGAGGTAGGGTTAGGGTTAGGATTGATAGTACTCTGAGGTAGGGTTGGGGTTGATAGTACTCTGAGGTAGAGGTTAGGGTTGATACTACTCTGAGGTAGGGTTAGGATTGATAGTACTCTGAGGTAGGGTTGAGGTTAGGGTTGATAGTACTCTGAGGTAGGGTTAGGGTTGATAGTACTCT
>NW_027035762.1:0-11557 GCF_034236695.1 Oncorhynchus nerka
CATACACATGGTTAGCAGATGTTAATGGGTCACATACACATGGTTAGCAGATGTTATTGGTCACATACACATGGTTAGCAGATGTTAATGGTCACATACACATGGTTAGCAGATGTTATTGGTCACATGGTTAGCAGATGTTATTGGTCACATACACATGGTTAGCAGATGTTATTGGTCACATACACATGGTTAGCAGATGTTATTGGTCACATACACATGGTTAGCAGATGTTAATGGTCACATACACAGGGTTAGCAGATGTTAATGGTCACATACACATGGTTAGCAGATGTTATTGGTCACATACACATGGTTAGCAGATGTTAATGGTCACATACCAATGGTTAGCAGATGTTATTGGTCACATACACATGGTTAGCAGATGTTAATGGTCACATACACATAGCAGATGTTATTGGTCACATACACATGGTTAGCAGATGTTATTGGTCACATACACATGGTTAGCAGATGTTAATGGTCACATACACATGGTTAGTGATGTTATTGGTCACATACACATGGTTAGCAGATGTTACTGGTCACATGGTTAGCAGATGTTAATGGTCACATACACATGGTTAGCAGATGTTATTGGTCACATACACATGGTTAGAAGATGTTAATGGTCACATACATGGTTAGCAGATGTTAATGGTCACATACACATGGTTAGCAGATGTTATTGGTCACATACACATGGTTAGCAGATGTTAATGGTCACATACACATGGTTAGCAGATGTTATTGGTCACATGGTTAGCAGATGTTAATGGTCACATGGTTAGCATATGTTAATGGTCACATACACATGGTTAGCAGATGTTATTGGTCACATACACATGGTTAGCAGATGTTAATGGTCACATACACATGGTTAGCAGATGTTATTGGTCACATACACATGGTTAGCAGATATTAATGGTCACATGGTTAGCAGATGTTAATGGTCACATACACATGGTTAGCAGATGTTATTGGTCACATACACATAGTTAGACGCTCTATCCAGAGCGACTTACAAATTGGTGCATTCACCTTAAGACATCCAGTGGAACAGCCACTTTACAATAGTGCATCTAAATCTTTTAAGGGGGTGAGAAGGATTACTTATCCTATCCTAGGTATTCCTTAAAGAGGTGGGTTTCAGGTGTCTCCGGAAGGTGGTGATTGACTCGCTGTCCTGGCGTCGTGAGGGAGTTTGTTCCACCATTGGGGGCCAGAGCAGCGAACAGTTTTGACTGGGCTGAGTGGGAACTGTACTTCCTCAGTGGTAGGGAGGCGAGCAGGCCAGAGGTGGATGAACCAGTGCCCTTGTTTGGGTGTAGGGCCTGATCAGAGCCTGAGGTACTGAGGTGCCGTTCCCCTCACAGCTCCGTAGGCAAGCACCATGGTCTTGTAGCGGATGCGAGCTTCAACTGGAAGCCAGTGGAGAGAGCGGAGGAGCGGGGTGACGGAGAGAACTTGGGAAGGTTGAACACCAGACGGGCTGCGGCGTTCTGGATGAGTTGTAGGGGTTTAATGGCACAGGCAGGGAGCCCAGCCAACAGCGAGTTGCAGTAATCCAGACGGGAGATGACAAGTGCCTGGATTAGGACCTGCGCCGCTTCCTGTGTGAGGCAGGGTCGTACTCTGCGGATGTTGTAGAGCATGAACCTACAGGAACGGGCCACCGCCTTGATGTTATTTGAGAACGACAGGGTGTTGTCCAGGATCACGCCAAGGTTCTTAGCGCTCTGGGAGGAGGACACAATGGAGTTGTCAACCGTGATGGCGAGATCATGGAACGGGCAGTCCTTCCCCGGGAGGAAGAGCAGCTCCGTCTTGCCGAGGTTCAGCTTGAGGTGGTGATCCGTCATCCACACTGATATGTCTGCCAGACATGCAGAGATGCGATTCGCCACCTGGTCGTCAGAAGGGGGAAAGGAGAAGATTAATTGTGTGTCGTCTGCATAGCAATGATAGGAGAGACCATGTGAGGTTATGACAGAGCCAAGTGACTTGGTGTATAGCGAGAATAGGAGAGGGCCTAGAACAGAGCCCTGGGGACACCAGTGGTGAGAGCACGTGGTGAGGAGACGGATTCTCGCCACGCCCACCTGGTAGGAGCGACCTGTCAGGTAGGACGCAATCCAAGCGTGGGCCGCGCCGGAGATGCCCAACTCGGAGAGGGTGGAGAGGAGGATCTGATGGTTCACAGTATCGAAGGCAGCCGATAGGTCTAGAAGGATGAGAGCAGAGGAGAGAGAGTTAGCTTTAGCAGTGCGGAGCGCTCCGTGATACAGAGAAGAGCAGTCTCAGTTGAATGACTAGTCTTGAAACCTGACTGATTTGGATCAAGAAGGTCATTCTGAGAGAGATAGCGGGAGAGCTGGCCAAGGACGGCACGTTCAAGAGTTTTGGAGAGAAAAGAAAGAAGGGATACTGGTCTGTAGTTGTTGACATCGGAGGGATCGAGTGTAGGTTTTTTCAGAAGGGGTGCAACTCTCGCTCTCTTGAAGACGGAGGGACGTAGCCAGCGGTCAGGATGAGTTGATGAGCGAGGTGAGGTAAGGGAGAAGGTCTCCGGAAATGGTCTGGAGAAGAGAGGAGGGGATAGGGTCAAGCGGGCAGGTTGTTGGGCGGCATTTCATCTGGAGAGAGAGGGGAGAAAGAGGTCAGAGCACAGGGTAGGGCAGTGTGAGCAGAACCAGCGGTGTCGTTTGACTTAGCAACGAGGATCGGATGTCGTCGACCTTCTTTTCAAAATGGTTGACGAAGTCATCTGCAGAGAGGGAGGAGGGGGGGGAGGGGGAGGAGGATTCAAGAGGGAGGAGAAGGTGGCAAAGAGCTCTAGGGTTAGAGGCAGATGCTTGGAATTTAGAGTGGTAGAAAGTGGCTTTAGCAGCAGAGACAGAAGAGGAAAAATGTAGAGAGGAGGGAGTGAAAGGATGCCAGGTCCGCAGGGAGGCGAGTTTTCTCCATTTCCGCCGGCTGCCCGGAGCCCTGTTCTGTGAGCTCGCAATGAGTCGTCGAGCCACGGAGCGGGAGGGAGGACCGAGCTGGCCTGGAGGATAGGGGACATAGAGAGTCAAAGGATGCAGAAAGGGAGGAGAGGAGGGTTGAGGAGGCAGAATCAGGAGATAGGTTGGAGAAGGTTTGAGCAGAGGGAAGAGATGATAGGATGGAAGAGGAGAGAGTAGCGGGGGAGAGAGAGCGAAGGTGGGGACGGCGCGATACCATCCGAGTAGGGGCAGTGTGGGAAGTGTTGGATGAGAGCGAGAGGAAAAGGATACACAGTAGTGGTCGGAGACTTGAGGGGAGTTGCAATGAGGTTAGTGGAGGAACAGCATCTAGCAAAGATGAGGTCGAGCCGATTGCCTGCCTTGTGAGTAGGGGGGAAGGTGAGAGGGTGAGGTCAAAAGAGGAGAGGAGGGAAAGAAGGAGGCAGAGAGGAATGAGTCAAAGGTAGACGGGGAGGTTAAGTCGCCCAGAACTGTGAGAGGTGAGCTGTCCTCAGGAAAGGAGCTTATCAAGGCATCAAGCCTATTGGATGAATTGAGGAACCTGGAGGGCGATAAACGATAAGGATGTTGCTTGAAAGGGCTGGTAACTGTGACAGCATGGAATTCAAAGGAGGCGATAGACAGATGGGTAAGGGGAGAAAGAGAGAATGACCACTTGGGAGAGATGAGGATCCCGGTGCCACCACCCCGCTGACCAGAAGCTCTCGGGGTGTGCGAGAGCACGTGGGCGGACGAAGAGAGAGCAGTAGGAGTAGCGGTGTTGTCTGTGGTGATCCAGATGTTATTGGTCACATACACAGGGTTAGCAGATGTTATTGGTCACATACACATGGTTAGCAGATGTTATTGGTCACATACACATGGTTAGCAGATGTTATTGGTCACATGGTTAGCAGATGTTATTGGTCACATACACATGGTTAGCAGATGTTAATGGTCACATACACATGGTTAGCAGATGTTATTGGTCACATACACATAGTTAGCAGATGTTAATGGTCACATACACAGGGTTAGCAGATGTTAATGGTCACATACACATGGTTAGCAGATGTTATTGGTCACATACACATGGTTAGCAGATGTTAATGGTCACATACACAGGGTTAGCAGATGTTAATGGTCACATACACATGGTTAGCAGATGTTATTGGTCACATACACATGGTTAGCAGATGTTATTTGTCACATACACATGGTTAGCAGATGTTATTGGTCACATACACATAGTTAGCAGATGTTATTGGTCACATACACATGGTTAGCAGATGTTATTGGTCACATACACATGGTTAGCAGATGTTATTGGTCACATGTTTAGCAGATGTTATTGGTCCATACACATGGTTAGCAGATGTTATTGGTCCATACACATGGTTAGCAGATATTAATGGTCACATACACATGGTTAGCAGATGTTAATGGTCACATACACATGGTTAGCAGATGTTATTTGTCACATACACATGGTTAGCAGATGTTAATGGTCACATACACATGGTTAGCAGATGTTAATGTGAGTGTAGCGAAATGCTTGTGCTTCTAGTTCCCGACAATGCGGTAATAACCAACGAGTAATCTAACCTAACAATTCCACAACTACTACCTTATAGACACAAGTGTAAAGGGATAAAGAATATGTACATTAGAGGTAAATCAAACTCATATTAAACCTTTTATTACACTCATTACCAGCATCAGTCGTACTCTCTCATTTCAATAGATTTCAATGAAAATGCAAATTTATTTTTTCAGTATAAAATGACCTAGTCCTTCTGTCGGCTAGAATTACCCAGCATGCCTGTTATATGACTAATTTGCTCTCACGCGGCCACCAGCTCTGGCTATCTGTGACAATAATAAGGAATCAAACACCCCACGCCGTGGTGCCACAGGAAGATAAAAGGCATGTTCGCCTTTAAAAAAATAAAATATGCATTTAGGTTCCTCATTTCAACTCCAATCGGTGCCGCTTGGTAAAGAAATCCACCCCCTCCCGCAGTTCCCTTCAATATTTAATTCCACCCCCCCCCCCCCCCCCCCAAACCTGTCATTATGCCGCGGTGAAGTCGGCATCAAGTGTTGCGGTGAACAGATTAAATTATACTTGGAAATGGGCACCAGAGTGATTTAAAGGGTGTGGGGCTATATATTTGTTTTGCCCGTAACCTATAATGGGCTCTCGTGCCAAAAGACGTCCGTTTCAATCCCCGGTCATTCCTTTCTATATTTATTCATGTTTCCGCAACCTCTCCCTCTTCCCCCCTTCCTCAATCTGGTTTGTCTCACCAAACACTTCAGGTCTCTGGTGACTTGGTTTAATATACACACTGGAGGCTCCGAGATGTCCAGAACATCTAGAAGGGAGGAGATGAGGGAGGAGATGGATGAGGAGGGAGAGAGAGAGAGAGAGTAGGAGGGAGAGAGAGAGAGAAGGAGGGAGAGAGAGAGAGAAGGAGGGAGAGAGGAAGAGTAGGAGGGAGAGAGAGGAGGAGGGGAGGGAGGGAGGAAGAGGAGGAGGGAGGAGATGGATGAGAGGGAGCGAGAGGAGGAGGGGAGGAAGAGGAGGAGGGAGGAGAGGGAGTGATGGATGAGAGGGAGCGAGAGGAGGAGGGGAGGGAGGGAGGAAGAGGAGGAGGGAGAGATGGATGAGAGGGAGAGATGGAGGAGAGGGAGAGATGAGGGAGAGAGGAGGAGGAAGAGGAGAAGGAGAGAGGGAGGGAGGAAGAGTGAACCTATAGTAATGGTACTCTTAACCACGTTGATACAATACATGCATTACCCCAATCATTAATCTACTGCTGCTAGTTTTAGCATACAGAGCCTGGTATGCAGGTCCTATGGGAGCACATATTCAGGACTGTAGCAGTACTGAAACCTGATGTGAGACCAATATACTGAGTTGGCTGCTCAGCAGTGGCCATGCTAAAGGTACGTTGTAATATGCACCATTTCATTATTGAGGGTATTGAAAGCAGCATTTACAATGATATATGTATATACTGTAGATCATTTAGGGGTAGATCAGCTTTAATACTGTATATCATTTAGGTAGATCAGCTTTAATACTGTAGATCATTTAGGGGTAGATCAGCTTTAATACTGTATATCATTTAGGGGTAGATCAGCTTTAATACTGTAGATAGATTTAGGGGAGATCAGCTTAATACTGTAGATCGATTGAGGGTAGATCAGCTTTAATGCTGTAGATCAGATTAGGGGAGATCAGCTTTAATACTGTAGATCATTTAGGGGTAGATCAGCTTTAATACTGTATATCATTTAGGGGTAGATCAGCTTTAATGCTGTAGATCGATTGGGGTAGATCAGCTTTAATACTGTAGATAGATTGGGGGAGATCAGCTTTAATACTGTAGATAGATTAGGGGGATCAGCTTTAATACTGTAGATCATTTAGAGGTAGATCAGCTTTAATGCTGTAGATAGATTGTGGGGGATCAGCTTTAATACTGTAGATAGATTGGGGGGATCAGCTTTAATGCTGTAGATAGATTAGGGGGGATCAGCTTTAATACTGTAGATCATTTAGGGTAGATCAGCTTTAATGCTGTAGATAGATTGGGGGGATCAGCTTTAATGCTGTAGATAGATTGGGGGATCAGCTTTAATACTGTAGATAGATTGGGGGGGATCAGCTTTAATGCTGTAGATAGATTGGGGGGATCAGCTTTAATGCTGTAGATAGATTGGAGGGGGATCAGCTTTAATACTGTAGATAGATTGGGGGGATCAGCTTTAATGCTGTAGATAGATTGGGGAGATCAGCTTTAATGCTGTAGATAGATTGGGGGAGATCAGCTTTAATACTGTATATCATTTGGGGAGATCAGCTTTAATGCTGTAGATAGATTGGGGGATCAGCTTTAATGCTGTAGATAGATTGAGGGGGATCAGCTTTAATGCTGTAGATAGATTGGGGGGATCAGCTTTAATGCTGTAGATAGATTGGGGGATCAGCTTTAATGCTGTAGATAGATTGGGGGGATCAGCTTTAATGCTGTAGATAGATTGAGGGGAGATCAGCTTTAATACTGTAGATAGATTGGGGGGATCAGCTTTAATGCTGTAGATAGATTGGGGGGATCAGCTTTAATGCTGTAGATAGATTGGGGGGGATCAGCTTTAATGCTGTAGATAGATTGGGGGATCAGCTTTAATGCTGTAGATAGATTGGGGGATCAGCTTTAATACTGTAGATAGATTGGGGGATCAGCTTTAATGCTGTAGATAGATTGGGGGGATCAGCTTTAATGCTGTAGATAGATTGGGGGGATCAGCTTTAATGCTGTAGATAGATTGGGGGATCAGCTTTAATGCTGTAGATAGATTGGGGTAGATCAGCTTTAATACTGTAGATAGATTGGGGGATCAGCTTTAATGCTGTAGATAGATTGGGGGATCAGCTTTAATACTGTAGATAGATTGGGGGATCAGCTTTAATGCTGTAGATAGATTGGGGGGATCAGCTTTAATGCTGTAGATAGATTGGGGGGATCAGCTTTAATACTGTAGATAGATTGGGGGATCAGCTTTAATACTGTAGATAGATTGGGGGATCAGCTTTAATACTGTAGATAGATTGGGGGGATCAGCTTTAATGCTGTAGATAGATAATGGCTTCTATCAATGGAATTGTTTGCATCATTTCCAATCCCCATATATATATTCTTTGTAAATATATAAAATATAGATATTTTTTAAATATATATTCCTTTATTATGTTCCCCTAACCTATACCACCCTCCCCTAACCCTACCACCCCTCCCCTAACCCTACCACCCCTCCCCAACCCTACCACCCCCTCCCCTAACCCCTACCATCCCTCCCCTAACCCTACCACCCTCCCCTAACCCTACCATCCCTCCCTAACCCTACCACCCTCCCCAACCGTACCATCCCTCCCTCAATTGGAGTAAACCAATGGACAACAACACTTGGGCTTCTACTTCCAGATTATACATTATTATATACATTTTACAGACACAGTATATTTTACATTAGTTCTCTTTTGTTTGTTTTTAGTCCCATCCTTCAGTTCCCATCAAACCCTCCCATCTATCTCTGAACACCATCCAGTCCCATCTCAGTTCCCATCAAACCCCTCCCATCTATCTCTGAACACCATCCAGTCCCATCCTTCAGTTCCCATCAAACCCCTCCCATCTATCTCTGAACACCATCCAGTCCCATCCTTCAGTTCCCATCAAACCCCTCCCATCTATCTCTGAACACCATCCAGTCCCATCCTTCAGTTCCCATCAAACCCCTCCCCATCTATCTCTGAACACCATCCAGTCCCATCAAACCCCTCCCATCTATCTCTGAACACCATCCAGTCCCATCAAACCCCTCCCATCTATCTCTGAACACCATCCAGTCCCAATCAAACCCTCCCATCTATCTCTGAACACCATCCAGTCCCATCAAACCCCTCCCATCTATCTCTGAACACCATCAGTCCCATCAAACCCCTCCCATCTATCTCTGAACACCATCAGTCCCATCAAAGCCCCTCCCATCTATCTCTGAGACACCATCCAGTCCCCATCAGAGCCCCTCCCATCTATCTCTGAGACACCATCCAGTCCTCATCAAACCCCTCCCATCTATCTCTGAACACCTATCCAGTCCCATCAAACCCCTCCCATCTATCTCTGAACACCATCCAGTCCCAATAAACCCTCTCCTATCTATCTCTGAACACCATCCAGTCCCATCAAACCCCTCCCATCTATCTCTGAACACCATCCAGTCCCATCAAACCCCTCCCATCTATCTCTGAACACCATCCAGTCCCATCAAACCCTCCCATCTATCTCAGAACACTCATCCAGTTTCTGATTTCTGATTTATTTGGAAGCAGAATGTGGCTATTTACTATATCTGATGACGTATTATAGCATAAAATTGTATGAAATACGGCTATTTAGTACAAAAATACTAGTTGAAGATCTAGGCTGGTTGTCGTTATGTACGCTATGCTACTATCATATTGTCCTCAGTCCTCAATGAAAGACTCATGGGTCATGATGACCTTTGACCCCTGGTGTTTCCAGAGTAGTATAATTGGCTACTAGTCCAGAATGAATGAAGATTCAATACAAGGGAGGATCAATGCATTTACCTCTGTTTAGGCCAGCACTTATCTTAACTCGGGCTAACTTGGATAGCCTGAGCGTTCCTCTGTTTAGGTTCCAGCACTTATCTTAACTGGGCTAACTTGGATAGCCTGAGCGTTCCTCTGTTTAGGTTCCAGCACTTATCTTAACTGGGCTAACTTGGATAGCCTGAGCGTTCCTCTGTTTAGGTTCCAGCACTTATCTTAACTGGGCTAACTTGGATAGCCTGAGCGTTCCTCTGTTTAGGTTCCAGCACTTATCTTAACTGGGCTAACTTGGATAGCCTGAGCGTTCCTCTGTTTAGGTTCCAGCACTTATCTTAACTGGGCTAACTTGGATAGCCTGAGCGTTCCTCTGTTTAGGGCCAGCACTTATCTTAACTGGGCTAACTTGGATAGCCTGAGCGTTCCTCTGTTTAGGTTCCAGCACTTATCTTAACTGGGCTAACTTGGATAGCCTGAGCGTTCCTCTGTTTAGGTTCCAGCACTTATCTTAACTGGGCTAACTTGGATAGCCTGAGCGTTCCTCTGTTTAGGGCCAGTACTTATCTTAACTGGGCTAACTTGGATAGCCTGAGCGTTCCTCTGTTTAGGGCCAGTACTTATCTTAACTGGGCTAACTTGGATAGCCTGAGCGTTCCTCTGTTTAGGGCCAGCACTTATCTTAACTGGGCTAACTTGGATAGCCTGAGCGTTCCTCTGTTTAGGTTCCAGCACTTATCTTAACTGGGCTAACTTGGATAGCCTGAGCGTTCCTCTGTTTAGGGCCAGCACTTATCTTAACTGGGCTAACTTGGATAGCCTGAGCGTTCCTCTGTTTTAGGGTCCAGCACTTATCTTAACTGGGCTAACTTGGATAGCCTGAGCGTTCCTCTGTTTAGGTTCCAGCACTTATCTTAACTGGGCTAACTTGGATAGCCTGAGCGTTCCTCTGTTTAGGTTCCAGCACTTATCTTACATTTAACATTACATTTAGAGTCATTTAGCAGACGCTCTTATCCAGAGCGACTTACAAATTAGTCAGGCTCACCTTAAGACATCCAGTGGAGACAGCGACTTTCACAATAGTGCATCTAAATCTTTTAAGGGGGGTGAGGAAGGATTGCTCTTTGTCCTGTCCTAGGTATTCACCAGAAAGAGGTGGGGTTTCAGGTGTCTGCGGAAGGTGGTGATTGACTCCGCTGTCCTGGGCGTCGTGTGAGGGGAGTTTGTTCCACCATTGGGGGCCAGAGCAGCGAACAGTTTTGACTGGGCTGCGCGGGGAACTAGTACTTCCTCAGTGGTAGGGAGGCGAGCAGGCCAGAGGTGGGATGGAACGCAGTGCCCTTGTTTGGGGTGTAGGGCCTGATCAGAGCCTGGAGGTACTGAGGTGCCGCTCCCCTCACAGCTCCGTGAGGCAAGCACCATGGTGCCTGTAAGCGGATGCGAGCTTCAACTGGAAAGCCAGTGGAGAGAGCGGGAGCGGGCGGTGACGTGAGAGAGAGGGAGAGAACTTGGGAAGGCTGGAGGCACCAAGACGGGCTGCGGCGAATTCTGGATGAGGCTGTAGGGGGTTTAGTCAAGCTACAGGGCAGGGAGCCCAGCCAACAGCCAGTTGCAGTAATCCAGGCAGGGGAGATGACAAGTGCCTGGATTAGGACCTGCGCTGCTTCCTGTGTGAGGCAGGGTCGTACTCTGCGGATGTTGTAGAGCATGAACCTACAGGAACGGGCCACCGCCTTGATGTTATTTGAGAACGACAGGGTGTTGTCCAGGATCACGCCAAGGTTCTTAGCGCTCTGGGAGGAGGACACAATGGAGTTGTCAACCGTGATGGCGAGATCATGGAACGGGCAGTCCTTCTCCGGGAGGAAGAGCAGCTCCGTCTTGCCGAGGTTCAGCTTGAGGTGGTGATCCGTCATCCACACTGATATGTCTGCCAGACATGCAGAGATGCGATTCGCCACCTGGTCATCAGAAGGGGGAAAGGAGAAGATTAATTGTGTGTCGTCTGCATAGCAATGATAGGAGAGACCATGTGAGGTTATGACAGAGCCAAGTGACTTGGTGTATAGCGAGAATAGGAGAGGGCCTAGAACAGAGCCCTGGGGACGCCAGTAGTGAGAGCGTGGTGAGGAGACAGATTCTCGCCACGCCACCTGGTAGGAGCGACCTGTCAGGTAGGACGAACCCAAGCGTGGGCCGCCGCGGAGATGCCCAACTCGGAGAGGTTGGAGAGGAGGATCTGATGGTTCACAGTATCGAAGGCAGCCGATAGGTCTAGAAGGATGAGAGCAGAGGAGAGAGAGTTAGCTTTAGCAGTGCGGAGGGCCTCCGTGATACAGAGAAGAGCAGTCTCAGTTGAATGACTAGTCTTGAAACCTGACTGATTTGGATCAAGAAGGTCATTCTGAGAGAGATAGCGGAGATC
>NW_027035763.1:0-11563 GCF_034236695.1 Oncorhynchus nerka
AGACTTACTGTCAGACTACCTGCAGCTATTAGACTTACTGTCAGACTACCTGCAGCTATTAGACTTACTGTCAGACTACCTGCAGCTATTAGACTTACTGTCAGACTACCTGCAGCTATTAGACTTACTGTCAGACTACCTGCAGCTATTAGACTTACTGTCAGGACTACCTGCAGCAGCTTTACTGTCAGACTACCTAGACTTACTGTCAGCTACCTGCAGCTACTTAGACTTACTGTCAGACTACCTGCAGCTATTAGACTTACTGTCAGACTACCTGCAGCTATTAGACTTACTGTCAGACTACCTGCAGCTATTAGACTTACTGTCAGACTTACTGTCAGACTACCTGCAGCTATTAGACTTACTGTTAGACTACCTGCAGCTATTAGACTTACTGTTAGACTACCTGCAGCTATTAGACTTACTGTCAGGCTACCTGCAGCTATTAGACTTACTGTCAGGCTACCTGCAGCTATTAGACTTACTGTCAGGCTACCTGCAGCTATTAGACTTACTGTCAGACTACCTGCAGCTATTAGACTTACTGTCAGGCTACCTGCAGCTATTAGACTACCTGCAGCTATTAGACTTACCTGTCAGTTAGCTACCTGCAGCTATTAGACTTACTGTCAGACTACCTGCAGCTATTAGACTTACTTCAGGCTACCTGCAGCTATTAGACTTACTGTCAGACTACCTGCAGCTATTAGAGCTATTACTGTCAGACTACCTGCAGCTATTAGACTTACTGTCAGACTACCTGCAGCTATTAGACTTACTGTCAGACTACCTGCAGCAGCTATTAGACTCTACTAGACTTACTGTCAGACTACCTGCAGCTATTAGACTTACTGTCAGACTACCTGCAGCTAGTAGACTTGCTACCTGCAGCTATTAGACTTACTGTCAGGCTACATGCAGCTATTAGACTTACTGTCAGACTACCTGCAGCTATTAGACTTACTGTCAGACTACCTGCAGCTATTAGACTTACTGTCAGGACTACCTGCAGCTATTAGACTTACTGTCAGACTACCTGCAGCTATTAGACTTACTGTCAGGCTACCTGCAGCTATTAGACTTACTGTCAGGCTACCTGCAGCTATTAGACTTACTGTCAGGCTACCTGCAGCTATTAGACTTACTGTCAGACTACCTGCAGCTATTAGACTTACTGTCAGACTACCTGCAGCTATTAGACTGTAGCTACTTAGACTTACTGTCAGACTACCTGCAGCTATTAGACTTACTGTCAGGTTACTTACTATCAGGCTATTAGACTTACTGTCAGACTTACCTGTCAGACTTACTGTCAGACTTACTCAGGCCTGCAGCTATTAGACTTACTGTTAGACTACTATTAGACTTACTATCAGCTTAGCTATTAGACTTACTATCAGGCTTACTGTTAGACTACCTGCACTATTACTGTCAGACTTACTGTCAGACTACTTCAGACTTACTTCAGGCTTACTGTTAGACTTACTGTCAGATTACTGCAGCTTACTGTCAGACTTACTATCAGGCTTAGCTATTAGACTTACTATCAGGCTTACTGTTAGCTATTAGACTTACTGTCAGACTTACTGTTATACTTACTATCAGGCTTACTGTTAGACTTACTGTCAGACTACCTGCGGCTATTAGACTTACTGTCAGACTTACTATCAGGCTTACTGTTAGACTTACTATCAGGCTTACTGTTAGACTTACTATCAGGCTTACTGTTAGACTTACTATCAGGCTTACTGTTAGACTTACTGTCAGACTTACTGTTAGACTTACTATCAGGCTTACTGTTAGACTTACTATCAGACTTACTGTCAGACTTACTGTCAGACTACCTGCAGCTATTAGACTTACTGTCAGACTACCTGCAGCTATTAGACTTACTGTCAGACTTACTGTCAGACTACCTGCAGCTATTAGACTTACTGTCAGACTACCTGCAGCTATTAGACTTACTGTCAGACTACCTGCAGCTATTAGACTTACTGTCAGACTACCTGCAGCTATTAGACTTACTGTCAGGCTACCTGCAGCTATTAGACTACCTGCAGCTATTAGACTACCTGCAGCTATTAGACTACCTGCAGCTATTAGACTTACTGTCAGACTACCTGCAGCTATTAGACTTACTGTCAGACTACCTGCAGCTATTAGACTTACTGTCAGGCTACCTGCAGCTATTAGACTTACTGTCAGACTACCTGCAGCTATTAGACTTACTGTCAGACTACCTGCAGCTATTAGACTTACTGTCAGACTACCTGCAGCTATTAGACTTACTGTCAGACTACCTGCAGCTATTAGACTTACTGTCAGGCTACCTGCAGCTATTAGACTTACTGTCAGGCTACCTGCAGCTATTAGACTTACTGTCAGGCTACCTGCAGCTATTAGACTTACTGTCAGACTACCTGCAGCTATTAGACTTACTGTCAGACTACCTGCAGCTATTAGACTTACTGTCAGACTACCTGCAGCTATTAGACTTACTGTCAGACTTACTGTCAGACTACCTGCAGCTATTAGACTTACTGTCAGACTACCTGCAGCTATTAGACTTACTGTCAGACTACCTGCAGCTATTAGACTTACTGTCAGACTTAGACTACCTGCAGCTATTAGACTTACTGTCAGGCTACCTGCAGCTATTAGACTTACTGTCAGACTACCTGCAGCTATTAGACTTACTGTCAGACTTACTGTTCAGACTACCTGCAGCTATTAGACTTACTGTCAGACTACCTGCAGCTATTAGACTTACTGTCAGACTTACTGTCAGACTACCTGCAGCTATTAGACTTACTGTCAGACTACCTGCAGCTATTAGACTTACTGTCAGACTACCTGCAGCAAATAGACTTACTGTCAGACTTACTGTCAGACTTACTGTCAGGCTTACTGTTAGACTTACTATCAGGCTTACTGTTAGACTTACTATCAGACTTACTGTTAGACTTACTGTCAGACTTACTATCAGGCTTACTGTTAGACTACCTAGCTATCAGACTTACTGTCAGGCTACTTACTGTCAGGCTTACTGTTAGACTTACTATTAGACTTACTATCAGACTTACTGTTAGACTTACTATCAGGCTTAGCTATTAGACTTACTATCAGGCTTACTGTTAGACTTACTGTCAGGCTTAGCTGTTAGACTTACTATCAGGCTTAGCTGTTAGACTTACTGTCAGGCTTACTGTTAGACTTACTATCAGACTACCTGCAGCTGTTAGACTTACTATCAGGCTACCTACTGTTAGACTTACTGTCAGGTGCACTGTTAGACTTACTGTCAGCTTATTAGACTTACTGTCAGACTACCTACTGTTAGACTTACTGTCAGACTTACTGTCAGACTTACTGCAGACTATTAGACTTACTGTCAGACTACCTGCAGCTATTAGACTTACTGTCAGGCTACCTCTATTAGACTTACTGTCAGACTACCTGCAGCTATTAGACTTACTGTTAGACTACCTGCAGCTATTAGACTTACTGTCAGGCTACCTGCAGCTATTAGACTTACTGTCAGGCTACCTGCAGCTATTAGACTTACTGTCAGGACTACCTGCAGCTATTAGACTTACTGTCAGACTACCTGCAGCTATTAGACTTACTGTCAGACTACCTGCAGCTACTTAGACTTACTGTCAGACTACCTGCAGCTATTAGACTTACTGTCAGACTACCTGCAGCTATTAGACTTACTGTCAGACTACCTGCAGCTATTAGACTTACTGTCAGACTTACTGTCCTGCAGCTATTAGACTTACTGTCAGACTACCTGCAGCTATTAGACTTACTGTCAGACTACCTGCAGCTATTAGACTTACTGTCAGACTACCTGCAGCTATTAGACTTACTGTCAGGCTACCTGCAGCTATTAGACTTACTGTCAGACTACCTGCAGCTATTAGACTTACTGTCAGACTACCTGCAGCTACCTGCAGACTTACTGTCAGACTACCTGCAGCAGACTACCTGCAGCTATCAGACTACCTGCAGCTATTAGACTACCTGCAGACTTACTTAGACTTACTGTCAGACTACCTGCAGCTATTAGACTTACTGTCAGACTACCTGCAGCTATTAGACTTACTGTCAGACTTACCTGCAGCTATTAGACTTACTGTCAGACTACCTGCAGCTATTAGACTTACTGTCAGGCTTACAGACTTATTAGCTTACTGTTAGGTTACCTGCACTATTAGACTTACTGTCAGACTACCTGCAGCTATTAGACTTACTGTCAGACTACCTGCAGCTATTAGACTTACTGTCAGGCTACCTGCAGCTATTAGACTTACTGTCAGACTACCTGCAGCTATTAGACTTACTGTCAGACTACCTGCAGCTATTAGACTTACTGTTAGACTACCTGCAGCTATTAGACTTACTGTTAGACTACCCGCAGCTATTAGACCTGCAGCTATTAGACTTACTGTCAGACTACCTGCAGCTATTAGACTTACTGTCAGGACTACCTGCAGCTATTAGACTTACTGTCAGGCTACCTGCAGCTATTAGACTTACTGTCAGGCTACTGTCAGCTATTAGACTTACTGTCAGACTACCTGCAGCTATTAGACTTACTGTCAGACTACCTGCAGCAAGATAGACTTACTGTCAGACTTATTCAGACTACCTGCAGCTATTAGACTTACTATCAGCTTACTGTTAGTCAGACTACCTGCAGACTTACTATCAGCTACTTACTATCAGACTTACTGTCAGACTACCTGCGGGCTATTAGACTTACTGTCAGACTTACTGCAGACTACTGTCAGACTTACTGTCAGGCTACTGCAGCTATTAGACTTACTGTTAGACTACCTGCAGCTATTAGACTTACTGTCAGGCTACTGCAGCTATTAGACTTACTATCAGACTTACTGTTAGACTTACTATCAGCTACTGTTAGACTTACTGTCAGACTACCTGTTAGACTTACTATCAGCTATTAGACTTACAGGCTTACTGTTAGACTACCTGCAGCTATTAGACTTACTGTCAGGACTGTTACTTACTATCAGCTTACTGTTAGACTTACTGTCAGACTTACTATCAGCTACTTAGACTTACTGTCAGACTACTGTCAGCAGCTATCAGACTTACTGTCAGACTACCTGCAGCTATTAGACTTACTGTCAGACTACCTGCAGCTATTAGACTTACTGTCAGACTTACTGTCAGACTACCTGCAGCTATTAGACTTACTATTAGACTACCTGCAGCTATTAGACTTACTGTCAGGCTACCTGCAGCTATTAGACTTACTGTCAGACTACCTGCAGCTATTAGACTTACTGTCAGGCTACCTGCAGCTATTAGACTACCTGCAGCTATTAGACTACCTGCAGCTATTAGACTACCTGCAGCTATTAGACTTACTGTCAGACTACCTGCAGCTATTAGACTTACTGTCAGGCTACCTGCAGCTATTAGACTTACTGTTAGGTTACCTGCAGCTATTAGACTTACTGTCAGACTACCTGCAGCTATTAGACTTACTGTCAGGCTACCTGCAGCTATTAGACTTACTGTCAGACTTACTGTCAGACTACCTGCAGCTATTAGACTTACTGTCAGACTACCTGCAGCTATTAGACTTACTGTCAGACTACCTGCAGCTATTAGACTTACTGTCAGACTTACTGTCAGACTACCTGCAGCTATTAGACTTACTGTTAGACTACCTGCAGCTATTAGACTTACTGTCAGACTACCTGCAGCTATTAGACTTACTGTCAGGCTACCTGCAGCTATTAGACTTACTGTCAGGCTACCTGCAGCTATTAGACTTACCTGCAGCTATTAGACTTACTCAGGCTACCTGCAGCTATTAGACTTTCTGTCAGACTACCTGCAGCTATTAGACTTACTGTCAGACTACCTGCAGCTATTAGACTTACCTACTCAGCTATTAGCTGTCAGCTATTAGACTTACTGTCAGACTACCTGCAGCTATTAGACTTACTGTCAGACTTACCTGACACTATCAGACTTACTGTCAGACTTGCTGCAGACTATTAGACTTACTGTTCAGACTTAGCTGTTAGACTTACTGTCAGACTACCTGTCAGACTTGCTATTAGCTTACTGTTAGACTTACTATCAGCTATTAGACTTACTGTCAGACTTACTGCTTGCACTGTTAGACTTACTATCAGGCTTACTGTTAGCTTACTCAGCTACTTAGACTTACTGTCAGACTTACTATCAGGCTTACTGTTAGACTTACTATCAGGCTTACTGTTAGACTTACTATCAGGCTTACTGTTAGACTTACTATCAGACTGTTATACTTACTATCAGGCTTACTGTTAGACTTACTGTCAGGCTTACCTGCAGACTTACTATCAGGCTTACTGTTAGACTTACTATCAGGCTTACTGTTAGACTTACTATCAGGCTTGCTGTTAGACTTACTATCAGGCTTACTGTTAGACTTACTATCAGGCTTACTGTTAGACTTACTGTCAGACTTACTGCAGACTTACTGTCAGACTTAGACTTACTGTCAGGACTACCTGTTATACTTATATCAGTTTACTTACTGTCAGACTTACTATTAGACTTACTATTGACTACCTGCAGCTATTAGACTTACTCAGGCTACCTGCAGCTATTAGACTTACTGTCAGACTACCTGCAGCTATTAGACTTACTGTCAGGCTACCTGCAGCAGGCTATTAGACTACCTGCAGCTATTAGACTACCTGCAGCTATTAGACTTACTGTTAGGTTACCTGCAGCTATTAGACTTACTGTCAGACTACCTGCAGCTATTAGACTTACTGTCAGACTACCTGCAGCTATTAGACTTACTGTCAGGCTCAGACTACCTGCAGCTATTAGACTTACTGTCAGACTACCTGCAGCTATTAGACTTACTGTCAGACTACCTGCAGCTATTAGACTTACTGTCAGACTACCTGCAGCTACTAGACTTACTGTCAGACTACCTGCAGCAGACTTACTGTCAGACTACCTGCAGCTATTAGACTTACTGTTAGGCTACCTGCAGCTATTAGACTTACTGTCAGACTACCTGCAGCTATTAGACTTACTGTCAGACTACCTGCAGCTAGACTTTAGACTTACTGTCAGACTACCTGCAGCTATTAGACTTACTGTCAGGCTACCTGCAGCTATTAGACTTACTGTTAGACTACCTGCAGCTATTAGACTTACTGTCAGACTACCTGCAGCTATTAGACTTACTGTCAGGCTACCTGCAGCTATTAGACTTACTGTGGCTACCTGCAGCTATTAGACTTACTGTCAGACTACCTGCAGCTACCTGCAGCTTACTGTCAGACTACCTGCAGCTATTAGACTTACTGTCAGACTACCTGCAGCTATTAGACTTACTGTCAGACTGCCGGGCAGCTATTAGACTTACTGTCAGACTACCTGCAGCTATTAGACTTACTGTTAGACTTACCTGCAGCTATTAGACTTACTGTCAGACTACCTGCAGCTATTAGACTTACTGTCAGGCTACCTGCAGCTATTAGACTTACTGTCAGGCTACCTGCAGCTACTGTTAGACTTACTGTCAGGACTACCTGCAGCTATTAGACTTACTGTCAGACTACCTGCAGCTATTAGACTTACTGTCAGGCTACCTGCAGCTATTAGACTACTGTCAGCTATTAGACTACCTGCAGCTTACTTAGACTACCTGCAGCTATTAGACTTACTGTCAGACTACCTGCAGCTATTAGACTTACTGTCAGACTACCTGCAGCTATTAGACTTACTGTCAGGCTACCTGACTTACTATCAGCTATTAGACTTACTGTCAGACTACCTGCAGCTATTAGACTTACTGTCAGACTACCTGCAGCTATTAGACTTACTGTCAGGCTTAGGCTACCTGCAGCTATTAGACTTACTGTCAGACTACCTGCAGCTATTAGACTTACTGTTAGGTTACCTGCAGCTATTAGACTTACTGTCAGGCTACCTGCAGCTATTAGACTTACTGTCAGACTACCTGCAGCTATTAGACTTACTGTCAGACTACCTGCAGCTATTAGACTTACTGTCAGACTACCTGCAGCTATTAGACTTACTGTCAGACTACCTGCAGCTATTAGACTTACTGTCAGACTACCTGCAGCTATTAGACTTACTGTCAGACTACCTGCAGCTATTAGACTTACTGTTAGGTTACCTGCAGCTATTAGACTTACTGTCAGACTACCTGCAGCTATTAGACTTACTGTCAGACTACCTGCAGCTATTAGACTTACTGTCAGGCTACCTGCAGCTATTAGACTTACTGTCAGACTACCTGCAGCTATTAGACTTACTGTTAGGCTACCTGCAGCTATTAGACTTACTGTCAGACTACCTGCAGCTATTAGACTTACTGTGCAGCAGACTACCTGCAGCTATTAGACTTACTGTCAGACTACCTGCAGCTATTAGACTTACTGTCAGACTACCTGCAGCTAGTAGACTTACTTCAGACTACCTGCAGCTATTAGACTTACTGTCAGACTACCTGCAGCTATTAGACTTACTGTCAGACTACCTGCAGCTATTAGACTTACTGTCAGACTACCTGCAGCTATTAGACTTACTTACCTGTCAGACTACCTGCAGCTATTAGACTTACTGTCAGACTACCTGCAGCTATTAGACTTACTGTCAGGCTACCTGCAGCTATTAGACTTACTGTCAGACTACCTGCAGCTATTAGACTTACTGTCAGACTACCTGCAGCTATTAGACTTACTGTCAGACTACCTGCAGCTATTAGACTTGCAGCTATTAGACTACCTGCAGCTATTAGACTTACTGTCAGACTACCTGCAGCTATTAGACTTACTGTCAGGCTACCTGCAGCTATTAGACTTACTGTCAGACTACCTGCAGCTATTAGACTTACTGTCAGACTACCTGCAGCTATTAGACTTACTGTCAGGCTACCTGCAGCTATTAGACTTACTGTCAGACTACCTGCAGCTATTAGACTTACTGTCAGGCTACCTGCAGCTATTAGACTTACTGTCAGACTACCTGCAGCTATTAGACTTACTGTCAGACTACCTGCAGCTATTAGACTTACTGTCAGACTACCTGCAGCTATTAGACTTACTGTCAGACTACCTGCAGCTATTAGACTTACTGTCAGGCTACCTGCAGCTATTAGACTTACTGTCAGACTACCTGCAGCTTACTTAGACTTACTGTCAGACTACCTGCAGCTACTTTGTCAGACTTACTGTCAGACTACTGCAGCTGTTAGACTTACTGTCAGACTACCTGCAGACTTACTTAGACTTACTGTTAGACTTACCTATCAGCTATTAGACTTACTATGTCAGACTACCTGCAGCTATTAGACTTACTGTCAGACTTACCTGCAGCTATTAGACTACTATCAGCTTGTCAGACTACCTGCAGCTATTAGACTTACTGCTTCTGACTTTCAGACTACCTGCGGAGCTATTAGACTTACTGTCAGGCTACCTGCAGCTATTAGACTTACTGTCAGACTACCTGCAGCTATTAGACTTACTGTCAGACTACCTGCAGCTATTAGACTTACTGTCAGACTTACTGTCAGACTACCTGCAGCTATTAGACTTACTATTAGACTACCTGCAGCTATTAGACTTACTGTCAGGCTACCTGCAGCTATTAGACTTACTGTCAGACTACCTGCAGCTATTAGACTTACTGTCAGACTACCTGCAGCTATTAGACTTACTGTCAGACTACCTGCAGCTATTAGACTTACTGTCAGACTACCTGCAGCTATTAGACTTACTGTCAGGCTACCTGCAGCTATTAGACTTACTGTCAGACTACCTGCAGCTATTAGACTTACTGTCAGACTACCTGCAGCTATTAGACTTACTGTCAGACTACCTGCAGCTATTAGACTTACTGTCAGGCTACCTGCAGCTATTAGACTTACTGTCAGACTACCTGCAGCTATTAGACTTACTGTCAGACTACCTGCAGCTATTAGACTTACTGTCAGACTACCTGCAGCTATTAGGCTACCTGCAGCTATTAGACTTTACCTGCAGCTGCATTAGACTTACTGTCAGACTACCTGCAGCTATTAGACTTACTGTCAGGCTACCTGCAGCTATTAGACTTACCTGTCAGCTATTCAGACTACCTGCAGCTATTAGACTTACTGTCAGACTACCTGCAGCTATTAGACTTACTGTCAGACTTACTGTCAGACTACCTGCAGCTATTAGACTTACTGTTAGACTACCTGCAGCTATTAGACTTACTGTTAGACTACCTGCAGCTATTAGACTTACTGTCAGGCTACCTGCAGCTATTAGACTTACTGTCAGGCTACCTGCAGCTATTAGACTTACTGTCAGGCTACCTGCAGCTATTAGACTTACTGTCAGACTTACTGTCAGACTACCTGCAGCTATTAGACTACCTGCAGCTATTAGACTTACTGTCAGACTACCTGCAGCTAGACTTTAGACTTACTGTCAGACTTACCTGTCAGCTATTAGACTTACTATCAGGCTACCTGCAGCTATTAGACTTACTGTTAGACTACTGTCAGCTTACTTAGACTTACTGTCAGGCTACCAGGCTTACTGTTAGACTTACTCGGGTTAGACTTACCTGTCAGCCATTAGACTTACTGTCCAGGCTACCTATCAGCTTACTGTTAGACTTACTATCAGACTACCTGCAGCTTATTAGACTTACTGTCAGACTTACTGCAGGCTTACTGTTAGACTTACTATCAGGCTTACTGTTATACTTGCTATCAGGCTTACTGTTAGACTTACTATCAGGCTTCAGACTTACTATCAGGCTTACTGTTAGACTTACTATCAGGCTGCCTGCAGACTTACTATCAGGCTTGCTGTTAGACTACCGGGCTTGCTGTTAGACTTGCTATCTATTAGACTTACTGTTGGCCACTTGCTATCAGGCTTGCTGTTAGGTTACCTGCAGCTTATTAGACTTACTGTCAGACTTACTGTTAGACTTGCTATCAGGCTTACTCTTAGACTTACTATCGGACTTGCTGTCAGACTTGCTGTCCGGACTACCTGCAGCTATTAGACTTGCAGCTATTAGACTGCAGGTAGCTATTAGACTTACTGTCAGGACTTAGACTGTCAGGCTACCTGCAGCTATTAGACTTACTATCAGACTACCTGCAGCTATTAGACTGCTGTCAGACTTGCTGTCCGGACTACCTGCAGCTATTAGACTTACTGTCAGGCTACCTGCAGCTATAGACTTACTGTCAGACTACCCAGCTATTAGACTTGCTGTCAGGCTACCCGCAGCTATTGGACTTACTGTCAGGTTACCTGCAGCTAATGGACTTACTGTCGACTACCTGCAGCTATTAGACTTACGTCAGACTACCTGCAGCTATTAGACTTACTGTCGGGACTACCCGCAGCCATTAGACTTACTGTCAGACTACCTGCAGCTATTAGACTTTACATTGTCAGACTACCTGCAGCTATTAGACTTACTGTCAGACTACCTGCAGCTATTAGAGCAAATACGTAACCGAACGCTGGCCACC
>NW_027035764.1:0-11566 GCF_034236695.1 Oncorhynchus nerka
AGGCTAATTGACGTCATTAGAGTCAATTGGAGGTTTACCTGTGGATGTATTTCAAGGCCTACCTTCAAACTCAGTGCCTCTCTGCTTGGCATCATGGGAAAATCAAAAGAAATCAGCCAAGACCTCAGAAAAAGGCTTCCACAAGTTTTGTTTATCGTTGGGAGCAATTTCCGAATGCCTGAAGGTACCACGTTCATCTGTACAAACAATGGTACGCATGTATAAACACCATGGGGACCACGCCGGCCGCACATACCGCCTCCGCGAAGGAGACGGGTTCTGTCTCCTGGAGATGAACGTACTTGGTGCGAAAAGTGCAAACTCAATCGCAGAACAACAGCAAAGGCCCTTGTGGAAGAGATGCCGGAGGAAAACGGGTGGACAAAAGTATCTATATCCACAATAAAACGAGTCCTATATCGATCATTAACCTGAAAGGTCAGTTCAGCAAGGAAGAAGTCACCGCTCCCAAACCGCCATAAAAAAGCCAGACTACGGTTTGCAACTGCACATGGGGACAAAGAATCGTACTTTTGGAGAAATATCCTTTGGTCTGATGAAACAAAATTAGAACTGTTTGACCATAGTGACCATTGTTATGTTTGAAGGAAAAAAGGGTGGCTTGCAAGCTGAAGGACACCATCCCAACCGTGAACCACGGGGGTGGCAGCCTCATGTTGTGGGGGTGCTTTGCTGCAGGAGGACTGGTGCACTTCACAAAATAGATGGCATCATGAGGCATGACATGTATGTGGATATATTGAAGCAACATCTCAAGACATCATTCAGAAAGTTAAAGCTTGGTCGCAAAAAGGGTCTTTCATACCTTAAGGGAAGATTTCGGCAGTACCTGTATGGTTAGTGAGAAAGTCCATATTACCAAATGTACGGTCCCTTACTAGACGTCAAAAATCGTTTTAAAAGTCGCGGACGGCGTCGGGCGAAGCGGCAGGGCGGACCTACCAGGAAGTCATCAAATGAACTTTGTCGGACATTCGGTTTCCGTTTTACAAAAATAATAAGATTTAGGTCATTTTTCCGCTGTCCCGGAAATTCCCACAAGAGGGCATAAGCAATCATATTGGTATTGGACAAAACATCACGATTCACGACAGGGCCTTATCTCGAAAACTGAAAATATTTAGAAGCCGAAACTCGGTGAGCGTAGGGCGGCATAATGGGCAGTTGGCCCCGAACAAAGATGGCGTCTAGGCCTCAACGGTTTTTGAGTTATGGCCATTTATCTGGGATTAAAGGTCCAAAATGAAAATAGAGAAGGTATTTTTCCACTTCACGTCAAAGTCAAGGAGCCTCCAGTGTCAATAAAAAAAAGAACCAGCCATTTATCTATCGTCATTTAAGAGAAATCGTACAACGACACCTAGGTGATGTTCACGGATGGGTGTTTTTTTTTCAACGGTTACAGATCCAGTTGCAGGGTGTTCTTACGAATCTTTTAAAGTGTGCTGCGGAGCTCTCGAGATTTCTGTGATTTTCTATGATTTTCTGAAATAACACACACTCACTAAACCCTCCGTAAATAACTCAGTTCTTAACGTAAAGACTTAAAACTCAGGATTCTGTAAAGGCATACCCCAATTCATGATATGAGTTTATTTATAGCTTCCTGTGCCAACCGGAAGTGCCTTAAATGGTGTCACAGTGGCAGTTTCCAAGGGTTAAAAGGTCAGATTTTTTCAAAACTTCATATGTGTGATTAGGCAACCCCCATAAACTGTAATTCAGTCATTTCTCCCAACAGATGTCAAAGAAAAGCTCTCTCTCACACACACACACACAAACACACACACAGCAAGGATGGAGTGACAAAGTGCGATTGCTTAAAGACACACATAAAGCCTAAAAAAGTGGGTTTGGTGTCAATTGGTATCAGTTTGGTGTCAGAATGACATCTAATTGACTGATGGACACTGACTTGCTAGTTGACTTTTGTACATTAGCAATATGTTTAAACGGAGAGGGACCATCACCAAAATGGCATTCTGAAATCAAACACAAAAATGGCATCACCATAGTCTCCAGACTGTGCCGAGTTCAACGAGACGCCCCGGTATGACCGTAGCTCGCTCTGAGTGCAGTGACCTTGAAAAAAAGCAGAACCAAAATGAGGCCTGGCCCTCAATGTCATTTGCTTTTGACATTGAGAGAACCGTTAGGGTGAGAAGCACAATTCGACCTCAGGTACGTTCCTAAGGTCCTCCCGATCCGTGCAAGCCTAACCTTGACCGTGGAGCATTAACCCTTAATAGTTAAAAGAAGGTGTTTACTTCAAAGAGTTTGCATTGACTTCTCTCCCCATAGGAATACATTGCCTGCACCTCTAAATTCAACCTGAAGCCTATGTGGGTTATGAATGACTTATGAACCTGTCTTCTATGACAGTCCATCAGACCACTATGAGGTCTACCTGTGCCAATTCTAAGCTTCCTGAAGCAACCGGAAGTGGTTGAAATCACCTTATCAGTGTTGATCCATACACTGCCTGCAGTTTGATAGTGCATTCAACCCTGTGTAGATCAGTCAATTCTTAACTTAAAGACTTAAAACTCAGGATTCTGTAAGTGGCTATGTATATCAAGACATGTGTTTACTTATAGCTTCCTGTGCCAACCGGAAGTGCCTTTAATTGGGTCACACTGTCTGTTTTGAAGGGTTAGAAAAGTCATATCTCTCCAAAACTTCATATGTGTGACTAGGTAACCCTCCTAAACTGTAAATCAGTAATTTCTCCCAATAGATGTCAAAGAAAATCTCTCACACGCACACACAGCAAGGATGGAGTTAAAAAGTGCGGTTCTTAAAGACACAGAGAGCAGGCAATGGCATTACCATAATCTCTAGGCCGTGCCGAGTTCAACGAGATATCCCGATTGACCGTAGCTCGCTCGGTCTAAGCGCAGCGACCATTAGAAAAGTAGGCCCAAAATTAAGCCTGCCCCACCACGTCATTTGCTTTTGGGTGACAGTGAGAGAACCTTTAGGTGAGAAGCACAATTTGACCTCAGGTACGTTCCTAAGGTCCTTCCGATCCGTGCAAGCCTAACCTTGACCGTGTGGCATTAACCCTTAATAGTTAAAAGAAGGTGTTTACTTCAAAGAGTTTGCATTGACTTCTTCCCCATAGGAATACATTGCCTGCACCCTAAATTCAACCTGAAGTCTATATGGGTTATGAATGCCGTATGAACCTGTCTTTGTAACAGTCCATCAAGCCAGTATGAGGTCTACCTGTGTTGATTCTAAGCTTCCTGACCAACCGGAAGTGGTTAAATCACCCTAAAAGTGTTTTTCCATACCCTGCCCTGCAGTTTTATAGACATAGTGCATTCAACCCTGTGTAAATCAGTTAATTCTAAACGTAAAGACTTAAAAAACTCAGGATTCTGTAAAAGCATACCCCAATGGGGATATGTGTTGACTTATAGCTTCCTGTGCCAACCGGAAGTGCCATAATTGGTGTCTCAGGGGGCTGTTTCGAGGGGTTAAAAGTCAGATCTTTCCAAAACTTCATATATGTGATTATCCAACCCCATGAACTGTAAATCAGTCATTTTTCCCATAAAATTTCAAAGGAAAACTAAATCACACACACACACAGCTTGAAGGAGGGACCCATTATGCGAGGAGACATACACTGCCTGCATTAGTTAACCTTGTTGGAACTTTTAACCTGTTGCTCCTACCCTCTAATTTTTTTTATAATTTTGCTAAAATCGCGCAACATTTCAGCGCCTGCTACTCATGCCAGAATATAGTACACCATATGGTTAGGAATGTGTGGATAGGAAACCCTCGGACGTTTTAAACTGGTTAAATCACGACTGTGGCTATTACATAACGTGCGTTACATCGGAAAACTGATCACAGAAAATGGAAATAAATATCCTTGCGCCACTTCCAGCAATTGTTAACAGTGAGCCGAATTAGATAAGACCGAGCATTCAACTCCCACAGCATCCCCATGTTGTCTAGAGTCTTGTGAATTGAATCCTCTTTGATTCTTGGTTGAACCGAAAGAGGGGCACGACTTACCTCCGGTCTCCGCCCAGATCATTCCGGAAGAGCCTCTCCTGAAATTTTTTCCAAGACGACAGCTAATGATATTTACATCGCCACGGATGATTTTTATCGCTTATTAACGCTTACTAATACCTAAAGTAGCATTACAAACATATTTCGAAGTGTTTTGTGAAAGTTTATCGTCTACTTTTTGAATTTTAAAAATGACGCTACGTTGTGAAATCGCTGTTTTTTTCGTTTATCAGAGTCTACAAGATAACGATATAATATCTTGGCTTTATATGGCCCGGATTGATCGAAATAAAGACCCAATAGTGTTTATGGACATCTAGGAGTGCCAACAAAGAAGATGGTGAAAGGTAATGACTGTTTTCATTTTATTGTGCGGTTTGTGTAACGCCTCTAAAATGCTAATTATTTTGTTTACGTCCCTGCTGTGCTTTTCTGTTGTAGTGTATTGGCATGCTATCAGATAATAGCTTCCTCATGCTGTCGCGAAAGCATTTAAAAATCTGACTTGTTGCCTGATTCACAATTATAGTTTTAATTTATACCATGTGTATTTCTTAATGAACTTTTGAGTTTTAACTAATACTATTAGCATTTAGCGTAGCGCATTTGCAATATGATTCTATAGTGAAAAACATCACCAAATGGACATGATGAAATCAACACAACGAGTGATGGAAAGGTACAACTATCACCGCTCGGCCATCCTGTGTTCATCAGGCCAGTCAATTTTGCATTTTTGAGCATGTCAAATTTCATATGGCATTTGGCCCCAAAAAAAGTGAATTTTGACTTTGACTTTTGACTTCCTATGAAATCATATTGTAAATGGACAAATCATATTCCTTATGCACAAGTAAAAAGCAAAAATATATATATGATATTAAAATACAACTAAAGTATGTTGATACAGTTCTTATACGTGTGTAATTGACACAAAATTTGAAAGAATTTCGAAAAACGGTCCAGAAAGCACTTTTTAAGGTTGTGTGAAGTTTTTTACAAAATTTTGACATTTTTGACTTTTGACTTTTGACTTCCTATGAAATCATATTGAAATTGGACAAAACATATTACTTATGCGCATGTAAAAAAAAAAATAAAAATGATAATATAATTGGACAAAAGTGTATTCATACAGTTCTTACACATGTGTAATTGACAAAAAAATCGAAAGAATTTTGAAAAACGGTCCAGAAAGCACTTTTTAAGGGGTGATAAGTTTTTTACAAAAAATTCATTTTTCAAAATGTTGCTTTTGGACGTTGACTTGGGTTACATATCCAATATGAAAAACCACGGTGGAGCGGATTCGCCACCTGTTGAATTTTTAAAGTGTTACAACTGGCAATTGCCATATGGCATTTGCAATATACTTTGCATGAATCAACGCCGAATTGGGTGGTATTGGACAATGTGTATATGGTTTGTCCGATGCCAATGACTTGCCATTCATTTTTGTCCAATACAGGGGGGTCTTCCCTTACATATGGACAATGACCCCAAGCATACTTCCAAAGTTGGAAAAATGGCTTAAGGACAACAAAGTCAAACTATTGGAGTGGCCATCATAATGCCCTGAACTCAATCCTATGGAAAATGTGTGGACAGAACTGAAAAAGCGTCTGCGAGCAAGGAGGCCTACAAATCTGACTCAGTTACACCAGCTCTGTTAGGAGGAATGGGCCAAAATTTACCCAACTTATTGTGGGAAGTTTGTGGAAGGCTACCTGAAATGTTTGACCAAATACTACCAAATACTAATTGAGTGAATGTAAACTTCTGACCAACTGGGAATGTGATGAAATAAATAAAAGCTGAAATAAATCATTCTCTCTTTTATTATTCTGACATTTCACATTCTTAAAAATGAAAGTGGTGATCCTAACTGACCTAAAACAGGTCCATTTTACTAGGTTTAAATGTTAGGAATTGTGAAAAACTGAGTATAAATGTATTTGGCTAAGGTGTACGTAAACTTCGATTTGAACTGTACCTGTAAATGCCTTGGTTAGCCGCGTATCTCTGTCGGAAACAGGACTTCTTAGAAAGGATGTTGGGCCTTTCCGCGGGCAGCTTGTAAGGTTCTGATTGTCCAAAACTCGACCGTCTCTTCTACTGTTGGCCTCCTCTGCCATGTCGTCCAGGTATCCATTGACTTGTCGTGAAGTCCTGAACAGAACTACAGAGTTGATTCTACTTTCCATTTGCTCCTGAAGCTTATTTGAAGATAGGGCTAGCCAGCCGTGTTGATGGTTTTCAGTGGTGATGAGATTAGTGGAATACGATGGTTTTGAAGGGGAATAGTAAAATGGTCCAACTTAGATTTGTTTTTCTTTGAAACTTTAGTTAGGACAGCTAACCAGCCGTACCAGTGACTGTCAAGACATGATGTTATCGTCTCTACCTCGTGTTGAGATTTCAGTGTTCAAACCACATTCGATGTGAGCTGCAGCTACACGCCTCTCTGGTCTGATATTCTTAACCTCTCATTTTCATTCCAAAAGGGGCGGTTCGTGAAAGACTGACAAGCTCTCTGACTCAAAGGGTGGTAACTACTCACTTGTACAAAGTTATGGAAACAACTTCCTCTTATAGTTTAAGATTACATCCCTCTCTTAACAAAAACCCTCATCATTGTTCATATTTCATACACAGTGTAGAGGATGGAGACTTGTAGTACTTTCAGGTTACAGTATTTCCTTTATAACATTTTTAATGACATCACAAAATAACAACCAAAATGACATTATTATTCTTTAGAATCTCTGACCATTCGCCACATTCTATTTTAGAATATTTTGGTCCAGGATTCACTTTAAAAACATGTTAGAGTTTCAGCGGCAAACTGTCTGTGTAGACAAAATTACATTTCTGTGTGAATTTGGAATGGGATGGTCTCTCTACTTGATTTACGACAGGGTATAAACTATCAACCAATCAAATGCTCCTGTGGATGAGAGAGGGTCTGGTTGAAGTCATCCATTGCCAAGCTGATCTGACCTATTTGTTACCTCACAGGACAGTCATGACAACGTATACATAAAGTTTGACTTATCATGTAATATCAAGCATATCGAATAAAACAGCAATAATGTTTTCTTTTTCCTCTGGAATGTATTTATATATTTGCAGATTCTGACCTGTGAGGGCTTGCTGTGAGGTGCATTTGATTCCAGGCACTACAATGTTCAGTGAAGTGGATTACACAATATGTAACCAAGTATCTGCGGTGTCTAGATTAATAGGATTAATTTGCCAAAGAGCAGATTATATCTGTGTTTATCAGTGCTTCTAATCAGAAAACTCTCTGCTGTGCTGAGAGGAGCAGGAAGTAGTGATGCTGCACAATGAGGGCATTTAGACATACTAGGTTGTATCCCAATTGGCACCCTATTCTCTATGGGCCCTGGCCAACAGTAGTACAGTATTTAGAAAATATTGTGCCATTTGGGGCATTCTGAAAATGAGAACTGGGACAGTCACTTCATTCTCTCCACCGATTTGTCGAAAACAGGAAGTGAAGATTAGAAGGGAAGTATTGATATCCTGTATCCTGTGTTTTTCTGTCCTCTTTACTTGTTTTCTACCCTGATATGGATAACAGAAACACCACGTAGGGAGGAGGAGGTTGGTTATTACATAGAATAAAATTATTATACAATGGGTGGGTCTAATCCTGGATGCTGATTGGTTAAAACCACATTTCAGACAGTGTCTATTCCACAAGTTACCTATGGCTAAAACTATGATGTTAAAATGCCTATTAACTCTGTTCCATCTGACTGCGCAATCCTGTCTCATCAGCCCAGCCAGGCAATTTATAAACTTGATCTCCACTATAAAAGCATCTAGACATCATCTACATTTCTTTAAGATGCATTTAGTTTTCAACAGCTGAGATTTATATCAAACCTGTCTTTCTGACATTTGCAACATCATTTCAATATTGAAATTCAATCTCCAGTTTTGCCATAGTAATGAAATGTCGGGAGTAGATACAAGACAGACAGGCAAAGGCCGCTTTTCTCAGCAAGTTGAAATCATGAATCAAAATCATTTTATGGATGTAAACAAAGAAATGTCAATAGAAAACAGGTTAAACAGAAGTGCAGCTAGAGTTTAGTCTTTCCAGCTTCAGTTTGAAGTGATTGTGTTAGCTGTCGTTGTTGGCTGTGTTGTTGGCTAGCTCCTCTGAACAACTGTGTCCCGGCGAGAGAGCACATTTTCAATGCCAGGTGAAATCGCACATCATTAGCTGGTGTATCCAAGTAAATGTCACTGGGAAAAGCTTAAACAAATGCAAATGCAACTACTTTGCTGTTATTCTGGCTGCACTGTTTGAGGTGACTGTACGTTAGCTGTGCGAGCTAGCTAGCAAGCAAGGGACAAGAACATTGCCAGACAGTATGGCAAAATAATATTTATTTACCTTCATTTAATTGGGCAAGTCAGTTAAGAACCAATTCTTATTTTCCAATGACGGCCTAAGGAACATACAAACGCTCCACACCGCATGGCCGCGGCCACCCTAATCCTGGTGGTCCCAGCGCGCACGACCCACGTGGAGTTCCAGGTCTCCGGTAGCCTCTGGAACTGCCGATCTGCGGCCAACAAGGCAGAGTTCATCTCCGCCTATGTCTCCCTCCAGTCCTCGACTTCTTGGCACTGACGGAAACATGGATCACCACAGACAACACTGCTACTCCTACTGCTCTCTCTTCGTCTGCCCACGTGCTCTCGCACACCCGAGAGCTTCTGGTCAGCGGGGTGGTGGCACCGGGATCCTCATCTCTCCCAAGTGGTCATTCTCTCTTTCTCCCTTACCCATCTGTCTATCGCCTCCTTTGAATTCCATGCTGTCACAGTTACCAGCCCTTTCAAGCTTAACATCCTTATCATTTATCGCCCTCCAGGTTCCTCGGAGAGTTCATCAATGAGCTTGATGCCTTGATAAGCTCCTTTCCTGAGGACGGCTCACCTCTCACAGTTCTGGGCGACTTTAACCTCCCCACGCCTACCTTTGACTCATTCCTCTCTGCCTCCTTCTTTCCACTCCTCTCCTCTTTTGACCTCACCCTCTCACCTTCTCCCCTACTCACAAGGCAGGCAATACGCTCGACCTCATCTTTACTAGATGCTGTTCTTCCACTAACCTCGTTGCAACTCCTCCAAGTCTCCGACCACTACCTTGTATCCTTTTCCCTCTCGCTCTCATCCAACACTTCCCACACTGCCCCTACTGGATGGTATCGCGCCGTCCCAACCTTCGCTCTCTCTCCCCCGCTACTCTCTCCTCTTCCATCCTATCATCTCTTCCCTCTGCTCAAACCTTCTCCAACCTATCTCCTGATTCTGCCTCCTCAACCCTCCTCTCCTCCCTTTCTGCATCCTTTGACTCTCTATGTCCCCTATCCTCCAGGCCGGCTCGGTCCTCCCCTCCCGCTCCGTGGCTCGACGACTCATTGCGAGCTCACAGAACAGGGCTCCGGGCAGCCGAGCGGAAATGGAGGAAAACTCGCCTCCCTGCGGACCTGACATCCTTTCACTCCCTCCTCTCTACATTTTCCTCTTCTGTCTCTGCTGCTAAAGCCACTTTCTACCACTCTAAATTCCAAGCATCTGCCTCTAACCCTAGGAAGCTCTTTGCAACCTTCTCCTCCCTCCTGAATCCTCCTCCCTCCCCCCTCCTCCCTCTCTGCAGATGACTTCGTCAACCATTTTGAAAAGAAGGTCGACGACATCCGATCCTCGTTTGCTAAGTCAAACGACACCGCTGGTTCTGCTCACACTGCCCTACCCTGTGCTCTGACCTCTTTCTCCCTCTCTCTCCAGATGAAATCTCGCGTCTTGTGACGGCCGGCCGCCCTACAACCTGCCCGCTTGACCCTATCCCCTCCTCTCTTCTCCAGACCATTTCCGGAGACCTCCTCCCTTACCTCACCTCGCTCATCAACTCATCCCTGACCGCTGGCTACGTCCCTTCCGTCTTCAAGAGAGCGAGAGTTGCACCCCTTCTGAAAAAACCTACACTCGATCCCTCCGATGTCAACAACTACAGACCAGTATCCCTTCTTTCTTTTCTCTCCAAAACTCTTGAACGTGCCGTCCTTGGCCAGCTCTCCCGCTATCTCTCTCAGAATGACCTTCTTGATCCAAATCAGTCAGGTTTCAAGACTAGTCATTCAACTGAGACTGCTCTTCTCTGTATCACGGAGGCGCTCCGCACTGCTAAAGCTAACCTCTCTCCTCTGCTCTCATCCTTCTAGACCTATCGGCTGCCTTCGATACTGTGAACCATCAGATCCTCCTCTCCACCCTCTCCGAGTTGGGCATCTCCCGGCGCGGCCCACGCTTGGATTGCGCCCTACCTGACAGGTCGCTCCTACCAGGTGGCGTGGCGAGAATCCGTCTCCACACCACGTGCTCTCACCACTGGTGTCCCCAGGGCTCTGTTCTAGGCCCTCTCCTATTCTCGCTATACACCAAGTCACTTGGCTCTGTCATAACCTCACATGGTCTCTCCTATCATTGCTATGCAGACGACACACAATTAATCTTCTCCTTTCCCCCTTCTGATGACCAGGTGGCGAATCGCATCTCTGCATGTCTGGCAGACATATCCGTGTGGATGACGGATCACCACCTCAAGCTGAACCTCGGCAAGACGGAGCTGCTCTTCCTCCCGGGGAAGGACTGCCCGTCCCATGATCTCGCCATCACGGTTGACAACTCCATTGTGTCCTCCTCCCAGAGCGCTAAGAACCTTGGCGTGATCCTGGACAACACCCTGTCGTTCTCAACTAACATCAAGGCGGTGGCCCGTTCCTGTAGGTTCATGCTCTACAACATCCGCAGAGTACGACCCTGCCTCACACAGGAAGCGGCGCAGGTCCTAATCCAGGCACTTGTCATCTCCCGTCTGGATTACTGCAACTCGCTGTTGGCTGGGCTCCCTGCCTGTGCCATTAAACCCCTACAACTCATCCAGAACCGCCGCAGCCCGTCTGGTGTTCAACCTTCCCAAGTTCTCTCACGTCACCCCGCTCCTCCGCTCCTCCACTGGCTTCCAGTTGAAGCTCGCATCCGCTACAAGACCATGGTGCTTGCCTACGGAGCTGTGAGGGGAACGGCACCTCAGTACCTCCAGGCTCTGATCAGGCCCTACACCCAAACAAGGGCACTGCGTTCATCCACCTCTGGCCTGCTCTGCCTCCCTACCACTGAGGAAGTACAGTTCCCGCTCAGCCCAGTCAAAACTGTTCGCTGCTCTGGCCCCCAATGGTGGGAACAAACTCCTCACGACGCCAGGACAGCGGAGTCAATCACCACCTTCCGGAGACACCTGAAACCCCACCTCTTTCAGGAATACCAGATAGGATAAGTAATCCCTCTCACCCCCTTAAGATTTAGATGCACTATTGTAAAGTGACTGTTCCATTGATGTCATAAGGTGAATGCACCAGGTTCTGTAAGTCGCTCTGGATAAGAGCCGCCTGCTAAATGACTTAAATGT
>NW_027035765.1:0-11570 GCF_034236695.1 Oncorhynchus nerka
CTCCACCTTATGGTATGACCTCCACCTTATGGTGTGATCTCCACCTTATATGAACTCCACCTTATGGTATGACCTCCACCTTATGGTGTGACCTCCACCTTATGGTCAGACCTCCACCATATGTTGTGACCTCCACCTTATGGTGTGACCTCCACCTTATGTGACCTCCACCTCATGGTATGACCGCCACCTTATGGTCAGACCTCCACCTTATGGTGTGAGCTCCACCTTATGGTCAGACCTCCACCTTATGGTGTGACCTCCACCTTATGGTGTGACCTCCACCTTATGGTATGACCTCCACCTTATGGTATGACCTCCACCTTATGGTGTGATCTCCACCTTATGGTGTGACCTCCACCTTATGGTGTGACCTCCACCTTATGGTCAGACCACCATATGTTGTGACCTCCACCTTATGGTGTGACCTCCACCTTATGGTGTGACCTCCACCTTATGTGACCTCCACCTCATGGTATGACCTCCACCTTATGGTCAGACCTCCACCATATGTTGTGACCTCCACCTTATGGTGTGACCTCCACCTTATGGTGTGACCTCCACCTTATGTTGTGACCTCCACCTTATGGTGTGATCTCCACCTTATGGTGTGACCTCCACCTTATGGTATGACCTCCACCTTATGGTGTGACCTCCACCTTATAGTGTGACCTCCACCTTATGGTATGACCTCCACCTTATGGTGTGCTCTCCACCTTATGGTGTGACCTCCACCTTATGATGTGACCTCCACCTTATGGTGTGACCTATGTCCAATGTGAGGAATAGTGATGAGCAGCCAAAAATATGTGCAGCTAAAATACCAAGTTATTCTAAACACAAAGTTTCTGAGAACCTGTCTCAGCGGTAAACAAATCTGCCCTTGTTTCAGAGAAAACCAGAAGCTGTCTTCTCTGTGTCTCGCTGTCACCCTCAGTCCCTTTTCTCACCTTCTCTCACAGACGCCGGGCTGCGGGTTTTGGCAGAGATCTAGACACAGACAGAGGCCTCAATATTCAGCTATACAGTGAGCATAAGTACAATGGCACGTAAGCAAACTAATAACAACATAATCAAGGGTGGGGATCTATAGAAGATCCCATAATCAGTTGTAATCCTTCAGGGTCAACCAACACAGATCGTTGGCTGTCAATCCTATTGTTCTTTACTGTATACAATTGGTGGTGTCTTGACGGTCAAATAACTCAATAGATTGGTAACTATTTGTGTTCTAATTTGGCACACAGACACTAGAGCCCAGGAGTGACTTGGTGAAAGAATGGCACAGACTGGCCTGTAGGTGGCGCTGTTATAAGAAGTCTCACTTCAACCCTGATATGCGTCGCCCCGTTTGACCTAGAGACTTGAAACTTTGTATGTAGGTGTTTTTACTCCTGCTAAAACAAATGTGCCTCAAGGACCCATAAGGATTTTTCTCCATCTTGGACATTTTGGAAAACTTTCGAAGAAAAAAAAGGTTTTCTGATGAAACATTTACATTTAAGTCATTTAGCAGACGCTCTTATCCAGAGCGACTTACAAATTGGTGCTTTCACCTTATGACATCCAGTGGAACAGCCACTTTACAATAGTGCATCTAGGTCTTTTAAGGGGGGGGGGGGGGGGAGAAGGATTACTTTATCCTATCCTAGGTATTCCTTAAAGAGGTGGGGTTTCAGGTGTCTCCGGAAGGTGGTGATTGACTCATAATGAACCATAACACCAAATAAGACATTGTGTATGTATGGTAGATTATATCAACTTGGTTTGACTAAGGGATTGGTTAAGAGATGGCTGAGTTATTGATAAATCAGGAAACATGTTTAGGGTCATTACCGTGATGAACCATGTTAAGTTTGGCATTGAGATCTTTAAGAAAATAAAGGAAGCTATTAACAAGTCACTTTTGTTTGACTTTGTAACGCTAACCCTTTAAATAATAATACAACATCTTCTTCTCCTGGACTAAAAGTCAGATTCACTTCAGATGTGGTCTTTGGATCAATATAGTCGCTGGAGAGTTTGAGAAAATAAAGCTGATGACACCATACCAGTAGATGGCTATTAGCACTTATTGTATGTTAATATGCAAAAATATTCATAAAAATACTGTAATAAAAATAGTCTTCTCATGAACCATAGGTCCAAATGACACCAAAATAGAATTGTAGTCCCATGGTACATGTCGTAGTTTGAGAAAAGCTGAGGGATTGGTTAAGAGATGGCTGAGTTATTGACATAAAGCTGAGGGATTGGTTAAGAGATGGCTGAGTTATTGACATAAAGCTGAGGGATTGGTTAAGAGATGGCTGAGTTATTGACATAAAGCTGAGGGATTGGTTAAGAGATGGCTGAGTTATTGACATAAAGCTGAGGGATTGGTTAAGAGATGGCTGAGTTATTGACATAAAGCTGAGGGATTGGTTAAGAGATGGCTGAGTTATTGACATAAAGCTGAGGGATTGGTTCAGAGATGGCTGAGTTATTGACATAAAGCTGAGGGATTGGTTAAGAGATGGCTGAGTTATTGACATAAAGCTGAGGGATTGGTTCAGAGATGGCTGAGTTATTGACATAAAGCTGAGGGATTGGTTCAGAGATGGCTGAGTTATTGACATAAAGCTGAGGGATTGGTTCAGAGATGGCTGAGTTATTGACATATCTAAAATCTGATTTCACCTGTCCATTTAAACCCACTGTGAATCCAGTCCACAGTCAGGGCTTTCAACTTGAAAACGCATCGCTGTCACGGATGAAACTCACTGAATTTGATATTGATACATAAGAAACAAGGAAATGATTAACAACTCATTCAACACTAAAGCTCAAAATGAGCTGCAATCATCTTCTCCTCGTGAACCATGACGTCAGATTCACTCCACATGTTGTATGTTGACTCTTTGTATCCGTATTTAATGGTTTGGAGATTTCGTTTTGTTTTGTTGCATTCAAATATGGCCACAACTGTACCTATATAATATGTATGTTAGCACAAATGAAAATGTTAAAATACTTTAAACATCTTCTCATTAAAACTTTTTGTCAGATTGACTCCAGATTTTGGTATATAGACTCAATGAATTATCTTCAAATGAATCTGAGAACGATTACTTACTGCATTCAAAGTCAGACACGCTATACCACTAGATGGACAGACACACTATACCACTAGATGGACAGACACACTATACCACTAGATGGACAGACACACTATACCACTAGATGGACACACTATACCACTAGATGGACACACTATACCACTAGATGGACAGACACACTATACCACTAGATGGACAGACACACTATACCACTAGATGGACACACTATACCACTAGATGGACACACTATACCACTAGATGGACACACTATACCACTAGATGGACACACTATACCACTAGATGGACAGACACACTATACCACTATATGGACAGACTCACTATACCACTAGATGGACAGACACACTATACCACTAGATGGACAGACACACTATACCAGTAGATGGACAGACACACTATACCACTAGATGGACAGGCCTATACCACTAGATGGACAGGCCACACTATGCCACTAGATGGACAGAACACCTACCACTAGATGGACAGACATAACTACCACTAGATGGACAGACACGCTATACCGCTAGATGGACAGACACACTATGCCACTAGATGGACAGACACATATACCACTAGATTGACAGACACTATACCACTAGATGGACAGACACACTATACCCAGTAGATGGACAGACACACTATACCACTAGATGGACAGACACACTATACCACTAGATGGACAGACACACTATACCACTAGATTGACAGACACACTATACCACTAGATGGACAGACACACTACACCACTAGATGGACACGCTATGCGCTAGATGGACAGACACACTATACCAGTAGATGGACAGACACACTATACCACTAGATGGACAGACACACTAGATGGACAGACACACTATACCCACTAGATGGACACACTATGCCAGTAGATGGACAGACACACTCACCACTAGATGGACAGACACACTATACCACTAGATGGACACACTATACCACTAGATGGACACACTATACCACTAGATTGACAGACACACTATACCAGTAGATGGACACACTATACCACTAGATGGACAGACACACTATACCACTAGATGGACACCTATACCCAGTAGATGGACAGACACACTATACCACTAGATGGACAGACACACTATACCACTAGATGGACAGACACACTATACCACTAGATGGACAGACACACTATACCACTAGATGGACACACTATACCACTAGATGGACACACTATACCACTAGATGGACACACTATACCACTAGATGGACACACTATACCACTAGATGGACAGACACACTATACCAGTAGATGGACAGACACACTATACCACTAGATGGACACACTATACCACTAGATGGACAGACACACTATACCACTAGATGGACAGACACACTATACCACTAGATGGACAGACACACTATACCACTAGATGGACAGACACACTATACCACTAGATGGACAGACACACTATACCACTAGATGGACACACTATACCACTAGATGGACAGACACACTATACCACTATATGGACAGACTCACTATACCACTAGATGGACAGACACACTATACCACTAGATGGACAGACACACTATACCAGTAGATGGACAGACACACTATACCACTAGATGGACAGACGCTATACCACTAGATGGACAGACACACTATACCACTAGATGGACAGACACACTATACCACTAGATGGACAGACACGCTATACCACTAGATGGACAGACACACTATACCACTAGATGGACAGACACACTATACCACTAGATTGACAGACACACTATACCACTAGATGGACAGACACACTATACCAGTAGATGGACAGACACACTATACCACTAGATGGACAGACACACTATACCACTAGATGGACAGACACACTATACCACTAGATTGACAGACACACTATACCACTAGATGGACAGACACACTACACCACTAGATGGACACGCTATACCAGTAGATGGACAGACACACTATACCAGTAGATGGACAGACACACTATACCACTAGATGGACAGACACACTATACCACTAGATGGACACACTATACCAGTAGATGGACAGACACACTATACCACTAGATGGACAGACACACTATACCACTAGATGGACACACTATACCACTAGATGGACACACTATACCACTAGATTGACAGACACACTATACCAGTAGATGGACACACTATACCACTAGATGGACAGACACACTATACCACTAGATGGACACACTATACCAGTAGATGGACAGACACACTATACCAGTAGATGGACAGACACACTATACCACTAGATGGACAGACACACTATACCACTAGATGGACAGACACACTATACCAGTAGATGGACAGACACACTATACCAGTAGATGGACAGACACACTATAGCACTAGATGGACAGACACACTATACCACTAGATGGACAGACACACTATACCACTAGATGGACAGACACACTATACCACTAGATGGACAGACACACTATACCACTAGATGGACAGACACACTATACCACTAGATGGACACACTATACCAGTAGATGGACAGACACACTACACCACTAGATGGACAGACACACTATACCACTAGATGGACACACTATACCACTAGATGGACAGACACACTATACCACTAGATGGACAGACACGCTATACCACTAGATGGACACACTATACCACTAGATGGACACACTATACCACTAGATGGACACACTATACCACTAGATGGACACACTATACCACTAGATGGACACACTATACCATTAGATGGACAGACACACTATACCACTAGATGGACAGACACACTATACCACTAGATGGACAGACACGCTATGCCACTAGATGGACAGACACACTATACCACTAGATGGACACACTATACCAGTAGATGGACAGACACACTATACCACTAGATGGACAGACACGCTATACCACTAGATGGACAGACACGCTATACCACTAGATGGACACACTATACCAGTAGATGGACAGACACACTATACCACTAGATGGACAGACACACTATACCACTAGATGGACAGACACACTATACCACTAGATGGACACACTATACCACTAGATGGACACACTATACCACTAGATGGACACACTATACCACTAGATGGACACACTATACCACTAGATGGACACACTATACCACTAGATGGACAGACACACTATACCACTAGATGGACACACTATACCAGTAGATGGACAGACACAATATACCACTAGATGGACAGACACACTATACCACTAGATGGACAGACACACTATACCAGTAGATGGACACACTATACCACTAGATGGACAGACACACTATACCACTAGATGGACAGACACACTATACCACTAGATGGACAGACACACTATACCACTAGATGGACAGACCACTAATGTTTATGGACAGATACACTATACCACTAGATGGACAGACACACTATACCACTAGATGGACAGACACACTATACCACTAGATGGACAGACACACTATACCACTAGATGGACAGACACGCTATACCACTAGATGGACAGACACACTATACCACTAGATGGACAGACACACTATACCACTAGATGGACAGACACACTATACCAGTAGATGGACAGACACACTATACCAGTAGATGGACAGACACACTATACCACTAGATGGACACACTATACCACTAGATGGACAGACACACTATACCACTAGATGGACAGACACACTATACCAGTAGATGGACACACTATACCAGTAGATGGACACACTATACCACTAGATGGACAGACACACTATACCACTAGATGGACACACTATACCACTAGATGGACAGACACACTATACCATATAGATGGACTACCTATACCACTAGATGGACAGACACACTATACCAGTAGATGGACACACTATACCAGTAGATGGACAGACACACTATACCACTAGATGGACACACTATACCACTAGATGGACTGACACACTATACCACTAGATGGACAGACACACTATACCAGTAGATGGACACACTATACCACTAGATGGACACACTATACCAGTAGATGGACACACATGCTATACCACTAGATGGACAGACGCTATACCACTAGATGGACAGACACACTATACCACTAGATGGACACACATGCTATACCACTAGATGGACAGACGCTATACCACTAGATGGACAGACGCTATACCACTAGATGGACAGACACACTATACCAGTAGATGGACAGACACACTATACCAGTAGATGGACAGACACACTATACCACTAGATGGACAGACACACTATACCACTAGATGGACACACATGCTATACCACTAGATGGACAGACGCTATACCACTAGATGGACAGACACACTATACCAGTAGATGGACAGACACACTATACCAGTAGATGGACAGACACACTATACCAGTAGATGGACAGACATGCTATACCAGTGGATGGACAGACACACTATACCACTAGATGGACACACTATACCAGTAGATGGACAGACACACTATACCAGTAGATGGACAGACACACTATACCACTAGATGGACACACTATACCAGTAGATGGACAGACACACTATACCAGTAGATGGACAGACACACTATACCACTAGATGGACAGACACACTATACCACTAGATGGACAGACACGCTATACCAGTAGATGGACAGACACACTATACCACTAGATGGACAGACACGCTATACCACTAGATGGACACACTATACCAGTAGATGGACAGACACACTATACCACTAGATGGACAGACACGCTATAAAAGTAGATGGACAGACACACTATACCACTAGATGGACAGACACGCTATACCACTAGATGACACCGTATCACACCAGGGCTATAAGAATTTAACCTAATGGACAAGGGGCCATGAAATGTGGTATGTAAACCTAATGTATATGTCCTTAGAAGCTGTGTGAATATAAAGTCACTGCAACCTTAGATGGCAGACCAGTTGGTGGCACTATAGATGTCATTGGCACCACTATAGATGTCATTGGCACCACTATAGATGTCATTGGCACCACTATAGATGTCATTGGCACCACTATAGATGTCATTGGCACCACTATAGATGTCATTGGCATCACTATAGATGTCATTGGCACCACTATAGATGTTATTGGCACCACTATAGATGTCATTGGTACCACTATAGATGTCATTGGCACCACTATATATGTCATTGGCACCACTGTAGATGTCATTGGCACCACTATAGATCTCATTGGCACCACTATAGATGTCATTGGCAACACTATACATGTCATTGGCACCAGTGGCACCATAGGATCTAGAACAATACCTATTGATCAAGTGGACTTTGTTTCATGCAAATTAATGTTAGATTTAAATGATGAAGATAAACCATATGAAATATCTTGATTAGTATTCCTGTATTATCACATATTGCTTCCGCTTTATGTGGCTTGCCCAGTCGGCATATATAACACTCAATACATGAAGGAATGGCTTTAAGAATGATTACCTGCTTCATTCAAAATAACCAACCTACATTACTAGACTAAACTTCACTTGCATCATCCTTGTGGTATTGAGATAACCACAGTAATGCTTTCACAGATGGCACGTAAAGGAAGATAGTTCCTACATGATAGAGTGCCTGCTTTGTTATCTAACTGATCTTGTGTCCTTTCTGTCAGCCTGTGAACCCTGCTCATTGCTGCTCTCTGTTATTTTTCCAATTTCACATTGGAAAAATGTGAAAATTGAATTGTAATTTCAGTGTAATTGACCCCAACCGTGCTGCTCGCCATGTATTCCTTGACAGAAAATACTGTCAGATAATTTGTTACCAAATTAAATGTTATTCTGCCTTTGTATGTAAATACCAACTGAGAGAGTTGAAATGTTTATGACCGGTGCATTTTATTAAGATGAATTGATAACTTAAGATTAAACAAAAACACAATTATACAATTGATCAATCTGTACAAAACATAAAACCGTCCGTTTCGACTACACCCTCCCCTCCCCCCACACACCACACATAATCCTCAAAAATGCATTGAAATTACATCGTTTGACTTTTCAAATGTTTTACAATGGAATTACAATCAGTTATAGTGACAGCATTTCATTATAGTTCCACAATCATGACCCAAAAAACACAGTTCATTAAAAAAACTAAAACAATGGAGGTAATATGAGGCTTGAAATCAATTTTCAAACCAGGACAAAAACAATCACTTCTCTACACTTCCATAGACTGCTAGTCCGAAATGGTATCCTATATAGTGCACTACTTTTCACCAGATCCCTATGGGCCCTGGTCAACAGTAGGGCACTAGATAGGGAATATGGTGCCCTAGTTGTGTGTTGACAGGCTGACAGTACCGTCTGTTAGATAACGCCATTGGTACTGTCAGACGGACTCACACACTCAACAGCTTTGCTTCTATACACACGCACACACACACACACACGGGGCCTCAAGCGCTATATTTCCATGGTTACAATACCACCATCACACACAGAGACAGCTAACGGTAGGAGTTCAACAGAACACACTGAATTAGCCTGGAATCACTACTGATTTAGCTACATTTCACTGTTGTTTCAAATGGTGAGCGCAGCACTCGGAGTCTGGTTTAACCAGGCTAACTCTGAAATACTAGTAACGTGACTTAGCAGGAACCTCCGTCCTACATCAGTGATGGAACAGTGGAACTATAGATGGGTTACCTGGCAACGTTACAACGATGATGTAAACTGATTTATGGTTTTTCAATAAACATTTAGAGACTAAATATAGTTTACACGTTGTCCTATAATCCTACGATTGTAAACCGACCCTGTCAGATTCCTGCCTCTCGGATGCGAGCGCCAAACAGCGTCGGCGGCAAATTCCATTTCAATTCGTAAAAGTAAACAATTCACAAAAAATGTTTTCATTGAAAGAGAAAATCGAACTTCCAGAATCGACTGGAATTGAAATGGAATTCACCCCAACCCTGGCATTGGTTTTGGCACGTAAACATCCCGCCCGTATACAGGATATGTAGTGACATTAGTGCCACCAGGAATGTCATTTTAGTTCTATTTCTGGTGATAGTAATATTAGCCTGGGTGCCAGTCTGTTTGTGCTCTCTTCCCAACTCCATATGGAACGGTCATGTAAAACATGGTTTGGCTTGACAATGGACTAGGCAAAAACAGACCTGGGACCAGGCTATAGTAATATCACTACATTAGAGGCAGATCTGGGACCAGGCTATAGTAATATCACTACATTAGAGGCAGATCTGGGACCAGGCTATAGTAATATCACTACATTAGAGGCAGATCTGGGACCAGGCTATAGTAATATCACTACATTAGAGGCAGATCTGGGACCAGTCTATAGTAATATCACTACATTAGAGGCAGATCTGAGACCAGGCTATAGTAATATCACTACATTACAGGCAGATCTGGGACCAGGCTATAGTAATATCACTACATTAGAGGCAGATCTGGGACCAGTCTATAGTAATATCACTACATTAGAGGCAGATCTGGGACCAGGCTATAGTAATATCACTACATTAGAGGCAGATCTGGGACCAGGCTATAGTAATATCACTACATTAGAGGCAGATCTGGGACCAGGCTATAGTAATATCACTACATTAGAGGCAGATCTGGGACCAGGCTATAGTAATATCACTACATTAGAGGCAGATCTGGGACCAGGCTATAGTAATATCACTACATTAGAGGCAGATCTGGGACCAGGCTATAGTAATATCACTACATTAGAGGCAGATCTGGGACCAGGCTATAGTAATATCACTACATTAGAGGCAGATCTGGGACCAGGCTATAGTAATATCACTACATTAGAGGCAGATCTGGGACCAGGCTATAGTAATATCACTACATTAGAGGCAGATCTGGGACCAGTCTATAGTAATATCACTACATTAGAGGCAGATCTGGGAGCCTCACCGTTTACATACGTTCCTCTGCCTAAAGCGGGTGGCTTATAGAGAGAGAGGATATACATGAAGGGGTTAATATGGAACAAGCAGACCTCAGCAGAACAGATATCTACTACTACTACTACTAATAATAATGACCTAGCTACGACCTAGTAAGGCATAATAATAATTTTGGTTGGGACTATATTAATGAAGTAGAAAGCCATGCACTGTGTTGAAGTAAGAGGCAGCTTGGTGTAAACAGGCTTTAATGTGACGGACTGTGAGAACCCTGGACAACGTGATAAGAGCCAGATCAGATCTGGCCAAAAAGTACATAACTGTGTCTAAAAATACTTTTAAATACTTCATATTTGAGAAAAGACTGGGAAATAATTTTTTAAGTATTTCCAAGTATTTTGAGGTGCGCGTGATTTAGCTTGGTGGGTTTGCACTTTTGGGACTATTCTGTTGGTCCCATTGAACAAGGCAAACAGAATCAGCTCAAGTATTTAGAAGTATTTGATCCAGGTCTGTCTGGTGATAGCTGGAG
>NW_027035766.1:0-11572 GCF_034236695.1 Oncorhynchus nerka
CATACACATGGTTAGCAGATGTTAATGGTCACATACACATGGTTAGCAGATGTTATTGGTCACATACACATGGTTAGCAGATGTTAATGGTCACATACACATGGTTAGCAGATGTTATTGGTCACATGGTTAGCAGATGTTATTGGTCACATACACATGGTTAGCAGATGTTAATGGTCACATACACATGGTTAGCAGATGTTATTGGTCACATACACATGGTTAGCAGATGTTATTGGTCACATACACATGGTTAGCAGATGTTAATGGTCACATACACATGGTTAGCAGATGTTATTGGTCACATACACATGGTTAGCAGATGTTAATGGTCACATACACAGGGTTAGCAGATGTTAATGGTCACATACACATGGTTAGCAGATGTTATTGGTCACATACACATGGTTAGCAGATGTTATTGGTCACATACACATGGTTAGCAGATGTTAATGGTCACATACACAGGGTTAGCAGATGTTAATGGTCACATACACATGGTTAGCAGATGTTATTGGTCACATACACATGGTTAGCAGATGTTAATGGTCACATACCAATGGTTAGCAGATGTTATTGGTCACATACACATGGTTAGCAGATGTTAATGGTCACATACACATAGCAGATGTTATTGGTCACATACACATGGTTAGCAGATGTTATTGGTCACATACACATGGTTAGCAGATGTTAATGGTCACATACACATGGTTAGCAGATGTTATTGGTCACATACACATGGTTAGCAGATGTTAATGGTCACATGGTTAGCAGATGTTAATGGTCACATACACATGGTTAGCAGATGTTATTGGTCACATACACATGGTTAGAAGATGTTAATGGTCACATACACATGGTTAGCAGATGTTAATGGTCACATACACATGGTTAGCAGATGTTATTGGTCACATACACATGGTTAGCAGATGTTAATGGTCACATACACATGGTTAGCAGATGTTATTGGTCACATGGTTAGCAGATGTTAATGGTCACATGGTTAGCATATGTTAATGGTCACATACACATGGTTAGCAGATGTTATTGGTCACATACACATGGTTAGCAGATGTTAATGGTCACATACACATGGTTAGCAGATGTTATTGGTCACATACACATGGTTAGCAGATATTAATGGTCACATGGTTAGCAGATGTTAATGGTCACATACACATGGTTAGCAGATGTTATTGGTCACATACACATAGTTAGCAGATGTTATTGGTCACATACACATGGTTAGCAGATGTTATTGGTCACATACACATCGGAGGGATCGAGTGTAGGTTTTTTCAGAAGGGGTGCAACTCTCGCTCTCTTGAAGACGGGAGGGACGTAGCCAGCGGTCAGGGATGAGTTGATGAGCGAGGTGAGGTAAGGGAGAAGGTCACCGGAGATGGTCTGGAGAAGAGAGGAGGGGATAGGGTCAAGCGGGCAGGTTGTTGGGCGGCCGGCCGTCACAAGACGCGAGATGTCATCTGGAGAGAGAGGGGAGAAAGAGGTCAGAGCACAGGGTAGGGCAGTGTGAGCAGAACCAGCGGTGTCGTTTGACTTAGCAAACGAGGATCGGATGTCGTCGACCTTCTTTTCAAAATGGTTGACGAAGTCATCTGCAGAGAGGGAGGAGGGGGGGGGAGGGGGAGGAGGATTCAAGAGGGAGGAGAAGGTGGCAAAGAGCTTCCTAGGGTTAGAGGCAGATGCTTGGAATTTAGAGTGGTAGAAAGTGGCTTTAGCAGCAGAGACAGAGGAGGAAAATGTAGAGAGGAGGGAGAGAAAGGATGCCAGGTCCGCAGGGAGGCGAGTTTTCCTCCATTTCCGCTCGGCTGCCCGGAGCCCTGTTCTGTGAGCTCGCAATACACACATAGTTAGCAGATGTTAATGGTCACATACACAGGGTTAGCAGATGTTAATGGTCACATACACATGGTTAGCAGATGTTATTGGTCACATACACATGGTTAGCAGATGTTAATGGTCACATACACAGGGTTAGCAGATGTTAATGGTCACATAACATGGTTGAAGTAGATGTTGATGGTCACATACACATGGTTAGCAGATGTTATTTGTCACATAATATGGTTAGCAGATGTTATTAATACATACACATAGTTAGCAGATGTTATTGGTCACATACACATGGTTAGCAGATGTTATTGGTCACATACACATGGTTAGCAGATGTTATTGGTCACATAAGCCATAGATGTTATTGGTCCATACACATGGTTAGCAGATGTTATTGGTCCATACACATGGTTAGTTAAGATAATGGTCACATACACATGGTTAGCAGATGTTAATGGTCACATACACACGGTTAGCAGATGTTATTTGTCACATACACATGGTTAGCAGATGTTAATGGCTCCACATTTAATGACTACGGTTAGCAGATGCTTAATGTGAGTGTACAAATGCTGTGCTTCTAGTTCCTGACAATGCGGTAATAACCAACGAGCAGTTCCAACCTAACAATTCCACAACTACTACCTTATAGACACAAGTGTAAAGGATAAAGAATATGTACATTAGAGGTAAATCAAACTCATATTAAACCTTTTATTACACTCATTACCAGCATCATCGTACTCTCTCATTTCAATAGATTTTCAATGAAAATGCAAATTTATTTTTCAGTATAAAATGACCTAGTCCTTCTGTCGGCTAAATTACCCAGCATGCCTGTTATATGACCATTTGCTCTCACGCGGCCACCAGCTCTGGCTATCTGTGACAATAATAAGGAATCAAACACCCCACGCCGTGGTGCCACAGGAAGATAAAAGGCATATTTCGCCTTTAAAAAAATAAAAATATGCATTTAGGTTCCTCATTTCAACTCCAATCGGTGCCGCTTGGTAAAGAAATCCACCCCTCCCGCAGTTCCTTCAATATTTAATTCCACCCCCAAACCTGTCATTATGCAGCAGTGAAATGGGCATCAAGTGTTGCATGGTGAACAGATTAAATTATACTTGGAAATGGGCACCAGAGTGATTTAAAGGGTGTGGGGCTATATATTTGTTTTGCCCCGTAACCTGTGGGCTCTTTCACAAAAAAGACTCGTTTCAATCCCCGGTCATTCCTTTCTATATTTATTCATGTTTCAACCCCCTCCCTCTTCCCCTTCCTCAATCTGGTTTGTCTCACCAAACACTTCAGGTCTCTGGTGACTTGGTTTAATATACACACTGGAGGCCCGAGATGTCCAGAACATCTAGAAGGGAGGAGATGAGGGAGGAGATGGATGAGGAGGGAGAGAGAGAGAGAGAGTAGGAGGGGAGAGAGAGAGAAGGAGGGAGAGAGAGAGAGAAGGAGGGAGAGAGGGGAAGAGTAGGAGGGAGAGAGAGGAGGAGGGGAGGGAGGGAGGGAAGAGGAGGAGGAGGAGATGGATGAGAGGAGCGAGGAGGAGGAGGAAGAGGAGGAGGGATGAGAGGGAGCGAGATGGAGGAGGAGAGGGGAGGGGAGGGAGGGAGAGGAGGAGGAGGGAGAGATGGATGAGAGGGAGAGATGGAGGAGAGGGAGAGATGAGGGAGAGAGGAGGAGGAAGAGGAGAAGGGAGAGAGGGAGGGAGGAAGAGTGAACCTATAGTAATGGTACTCTTAACCCGTTGATACAATACATGCATTACCCCAATCATTAATCTACTGCTGCTAGTTTTAGTATACAGAGCCTGGTATGCAGGTCCTATGGGAGCACATATTCAGGACTGTAGCAGTACTGAAACCTGATGTGAGACCAATATACTGAGTTGGCTGCTCAGCAGTGGCCATGCTAAAGGTACGTTGTAATATGCACCATTTCATTATTGAGGGTATTGAAAGCAGCATTTACAATGATATATGTATATACTGTAGATCATTTAGGGGTAGATCAGCTTTAATACTGTATATCATTTAGGGGTAGATCAGCTTTAATACTGTAGATCATTTAGGGGTAGATCAGCTTTAATACTGTATATCATTTAGGGGTAGATCAGCTTTAATACTGTATATCATTTAGGGGTAGATCAGCTTTAATACTGTATATCATTTTAGGGTAGATCAGCTTTAATACTGTATATCATTTAGGTAGATCAGCTTTAATACTGTATATCATTTAGGGGTAGATCAGCTTTAATACTGTATATCATTTAGTAGATCAGCTTTAATACTGTATATCATTTAGGTAGATCAGCTTTAATACTGTAGATCATTTAGGGGTAGATCAGCTTTAATACTGTAGATCATTTAGGGGTAGATCAGCTTTAATACTGTATATCATTTAGGGGTAGATCAGCTTTAATACTGTAGATCATTTAGGGGTAGATCAGCTTTAATACTGTATATCATTTAGGGGTAGATCAGCTTTAATACTGTATATCATTTAGGGGTAGATCAGCTTTAATACTGTAGATCATTTAGGGGTAGATCAGCTTTAATACTGTAGATCATTTAGGGGTAGATCAGCTTTAATACTGTAGATCATTTAGGGGTAGATCAGCTTTAATACTGTAGATCATTTAGGGGTAGATCAGCTTTAATACTGTAGATCATTTAGGGGTAGATCAGCTTTAATACTGTATATCATTTAGGGGTAGATCAGCTTTAATACTGTATATCATTTAGGGGTAGATCAGCTTTAATACTGTAGATCATTTAGGGGTAGATCAGCTTTAATACTGTAGATCATTTAGGGGTAGATCAGCTTTAATACTGTAGATCATTTAGGGGTAGATCAGCTTTAATACTGTATATCATTTAGGGGTAGATCAGCTTTAATACTGTATATCATTTAGGGGTAGATCAGCTTTAATACTGTAGATCATTTAGGCAGATCAGCTTTAATACTGTATATCATTTAGGGGTAGATCAGCTTTAATACTGTATATCATTTAGGGGTAGATCAGCTTTAATACTGTATATCATTTAGGGGTAGATCAGCTTTAATACTGTATATCATTTAGGGGTAGATCAGCTTTAATACTGTATATCATTTAGGGGTAGATCAGCTTTAATACATTTACATTTACATTTACGTCATTTAGCAGACGCTCTTATCCAGAGCGACTTACAAATTGGTGCTTTCACCTTATGACATCCAGTGGAACAGCCACTTTACAATAGTGCATCTAGGTCTTTTAAGGGGAGAAGGATTACTTTATCCTATCCTAGGTATTCCTTAAAGAGGTGGGGTTTCAGGTGTCTCCGGAAGGTGGTGATTGACTCCGCTGTCCTGGCGTCGTGAGGGAGTTTGTTCCACCATAGGGGGCCAGAGCAGCGAACAGTTTTGACTGGGCTGAGCGGGAACTGTACTTCCTCAGTGGTAGGGATGAGCAGGCCAGAGGTGGATGAACGCAGTGCCCTTGTTTGGGTGTAGGGCCTGATCAGAGCCTGGAGGTAGTGAGGTGCCGTTCCCCTCACAGCCCGTGAGGCAAGCACCATGGTCTTAATACTGTATATCATTTAGGGGTAGATCAGCTTTAATGCTGTAGATAGATTGGGGGGATCAGCTTTAATGCTGTAGATAGATTGGGGGATCAGCTTTAATACTGTAGATAGATTGGGGGGGATCAGCTTTAATGCTGTAGATAGATTGGGGGATCCCAGCTTTAATGCTGTAGATAGATTGGGGGATCAGCTTTAATGCTGTAGATAGATTGGGGGATCAGCTTTAATGCTGTAGATAGATTGGGGGGGATCAGCTTTAATGCTGTAGATAGATTGGGGGATCAGCTTTAATGCTGTAGATAGATTGGGGGGATCAGCTTTAATGCTGTAGATAGATTGGGGGTCAGCTTTAATGCTGTAGATAGATTGGGGGATCAGCTTTAATGCTGTAGATAGATTGGGGGATCAGCTTTAATACTGTAGATAGATTGGGGGGGGATCAGCTTTAATGCTGTAGATAGATTGGGGGATCAGCTTTAATGCTGTAGATAGATTGAGGGGGATCAGCTTTAATGCTGTAGATAGATTGTGGGGGGATCAGCTTTAATGCTGTAGATAGATTGGGGGGGATCAGCTTTAATACTGTAGATAGATGGGGGATCAGCTTTAATGCTGTAGATAGATTGGGGGATCAGCTTTAATGCTGTAGATAGATTGGGGGATCAGCTTTAATACTGTAGATAGATTGGGGGGGATCAGCTTTAATGCTGTAGATAGATTGGGGGGGATCAGCTTTAATACTGTAGATAGATGGGGGGATCAGCTTTAATGCTGTAGATAGATTGGGGGGGATCAGCTTTAATGCTGTAGATAGATTGGGGGATCAGCTTTAATACTGTAGATAGATTGGGGGGGGATCAGCTTTAATGCTGTAGATAGATTGGGGGATCAGCTTTAATGCTGTAGATATATTGGGGGATCAGCTTTAATGCTGTAGATAGATTGGGGGATCAGCTTTAATACTGCAGATGGGTGGGGGGATCAGCTTTAATGCTGTAGATAGATTTGGGGGGATCAGCTTTAATGCTGTAGATATATTGGGGGATCAGCTTTAATGCTGTAGATAGATTAAAGGGGGATCAGCTTAATGCTGTAGATAGATTGGGGGATCAGCTTTAATACTGTATATCATTTAGGGTAGATCAGCTTTAATACTGTAGATCATTTAGGGTAGATCAGCTTTAATACTGTATATCATTTAGGGTAGATCAGCTTTAATACTGTATATCATTTAGGGGTAGATCAGCTTTAATACTGTATATCATTTAGGGGTAGATCAGCTTTAATACCCATATCATTTAGGGTAGATCAGCTTTAATACTGTAGATCATTTAGGGGTAGATCAGCTTTAATACTGTATATCATTTAGGGGTAGATCAGCTTTAATACTGTAGATCATTTAGGGGTAGATCAGCTTTAATACTGTATATCATTTAAGGGTAGATCAGCTTTAATACTGTATATCATTTAGGGTAGATCAGCTTTAATACTGTAGATCATTTAGGGGTAGATCAGCTTTTACTGTATATCATTTAGGGTAGATCAGCTTTAATACTGTATATCATTTAGGGGTAGATCAGCTTTAATACTGTATATCATTTAGGGGTAGATCAGCTTTAATACTGTATATCATTTAGGGGTAGATCAGCTTTAATACTGTATATCATTTAGGGGTAGATCAGCTTTAATACTGTATATCATTTAGGGGTAGATCAGCTTTAATACTGTATATCATTTAGGGGTAGATCAGCTTTAATACTGTAGATCATTTAGGGTAGATCCAGCTTTGCTGTAGATCATTTAGGGTAGATCAGCTTTTTAATACCTTGCTATATCATTTAGGCAGATCAGCTTTAATACTGTAGATCATTTAGGCAGATCAGCTTTAATACTGTATATCATTTAGGGGTAGATCAGCTTTAATACTGTATATCATTTAGGGGTAGATCAGCTTTAATACTGTAGATCATTTAGGGGTAGATCAGCTTTAATACTGTAGATCATTTAGGGGTAGATCAGCTTTAATACTGTAGATCATTTAGGTAGATCAGCTTTAATACTGTAGATCATTTAGGGTGATCAGCTTTAATACTGTAGATCATTTAGGGGTAGATCAGCTTTAATACTGTATATCATTTAGGGGTAGATCAGCTTTAATACTGTAGATCATTTAGGGGTAGATCAGCTTTAATACTGTAGATCATTTAGGGGTAGATCAGCTTTAATACTGTAGATCATTTAGGGGTAGATCAGCTTTAATACTGCAGATCATTTAGGGGTAGATCAGCTTTAATACTGTATATCATTTAGGGGTAGATCAGCTTTAATACTGTATATCATTTAGGGGTAGATCAGCTTTAATACTGTAGATCATTTAGGGGTAGATCAGCTTTAATACTGTATATCATTTAGGGGTAGATCAGCTTTAATACTGTATATCATTTAGGTAGATCAGCTTTAATACTGTATATCATTTAGGGGTAGATCAGCTTTAATACTGTATATCATTTAGGTAGATCAGCTTTAATACTGTATATCATTTAGGTAGATCAGCTTTAATACTGTATATCATTTAGGGGTAGATCAGCTTTAATACTGTATATCATTTAGGGGTAGATCAGCTTTAATACTGTAGATCATTTAGGGGTAGATCAGCTTTAATACTGTAGATCATTTAGGGGTAGATCAGCTTTAATACTGTATATCATTTAGGGGTAGATCAGCTTTAATACTGTAGATCATTTAGGGGTAGATCAGCTTTAATACTGTAGATCATTTAGGGTAGATCAGCTTTAATACTGTATATCATTTAGGGGTAGATCAGCTTAATACTGTATATCATTTAGGTAGATCAGCTTAATACTGTATATCATTTAGGTAGATCAGCTTTAATACTGTATATCATTTAGGGGTAGATCAGCTTTAATACTGTATATCATTTAGGGTAGATCAGCTTTAATACTGTATATCATTTAGGGGCAGATCAGCTTTAATGCTGTAGATAGATTGGGGGATCAGCTTTAATGCTGTAGATAGATTGGGGGATCAGCTTTAATACTGTAGATAGATTGGGGGGATCAGCTTTAATGCTGTAGATAGATTGGGGGATCAGCTTTAATACTGTAGATAGATTGGGGGATCAGCTTTAATGCTGTAGATAGATTGGGGGGATCAGCTTTAATGCTGTAGATAGATTGGGGGATCAGCTTTAATGCTGTAGATAGATTGGGGGGGGATCAGCTTTAATGCTGTAGATAGATTGGGGGGGGATCAGCTTTAATGCTGTAGATAGATTGGGGGGGGATCAGCTTTAATGCTGTAGATAGATTGGGGGATCAGCTTTAATGCTGTAGATAGATTGGGGGGATCAGCTTTAATGCTGTAGATAGATTGGGGGGATCAGCTTTAATACTGTAGATAGATTGGGGGATCAGCTTTAATGCTGTAGATAGATTGGGGGGATCAGCTTTAATGCTGTAGATAGATTGGGGGATCAGCTTTAATGCTGTAGATAGATTGGGGATCAGCTTTAATACTGTAGATAGATGGGGGATCAGCTTTAATGCTGTAGATAGATTGGGGGGATCAGCTTTTAATGCTGTAGATATATTGGGGGATCAGCGCTAATGCTGCAGATAGATTGGGGGATCAGCTTAATACTGTAGATAGATGGGGGATCAGCTTTAATGCTGTAGATAGATTGGGGGGATCAGCTTTAATGCTGTAGATATATTGGGGGGGATCAGCTTTAATGCTGTAGATAGATTGGGGGATCAGCTTTAATGCTGTAGATAGATTGGGGATCAGCTTTAATGCTGTAGATAGATTGGGGGATCATTTTAATGCTGTAGATAGATTGGGGGATCAGCTTTAATACTGTAGATAGATTGGGGGATCAGCTTTAATGCTGTAGATAGATTGGGGGGGATCAGCTTTAATGATAGATAGATTGGGGAGGATCAGCTTTAATGCTGTAGATAGATTGGGGGATCAGCTTTAATACTAGATAGATTGGGGGATCAGCTTTAATGCTGTAGATAGATTGGGGGGATCAGCTTTAATGCTGCAGATATATTGGGGGGATCAGCTTTAATGCTGTAGATAGATTGGGGGATCAGCTTTTAATACTGCAGATAGATTGGGGGGATCAGCTTTAATGCTGTAGATAGATTGGGGGATCAGCTTTAATGCTGTAGATATATTGGGGGATCAGCTTTAATGCTGTAGATAGATTGGGGGATCAGCTTTAATGCTGCAGATAGATTGGGGGGATCAGCTTTAATGCTGTAGATAGATTGGGGGATCAGCTTTAATGCTGTAGATAGATTGGGGGATCAGCTTTTAATACTGTAGATAGATTGGGGGGATCAGCTTTAATGCTGTAGATAGATTGGGGGGATCAGCTTTAATGCTGTAGATAGATTGGGGGATCAGCTTTAATACTGTAGATAGATTGGGGGATCAGCTTTAATACTGTAGATAGATTGGGGGGGATCAGCTTTAATACTGTAGATAGATTGGGGGATCAGCTTTAATGCTGTAGATAGATAATGGCTTCTATCAATGGAATTGTTTGCATCATTTCCAATCCCCATATATATATTCTTTGTAAATATATAAAATATAGATATTTTTTAAATATATATTCCTTTATTATGTTCCCCTAACCCTACCACCCCTCCCCTAACCCTACCATCCCTCCCTAATTGGAGTAAACTAATGGACAACAACACTTGGGCTTCTACTTCCAGATTATACATATTATATACATTTTACAGACACAGTATATTTTACATTAGTTCTCTTTTGTTTGTTTTTAGTCCCATCCTTCAATTCCCATCAAACCCCTCCCATCTATCTCTGAACACCATCCAGTCCCATCAAACCCCTCCCATCTATCTCTGAACACCATCCAGTCCCATCCTTCAGTTCCCATCAAACCCCTCACATCTATCTCTGAACACCATCCAGTCCCATCCTTCAGTTCCCATCAAACCCCTCCCATCTATCTCTGAACACCATCCAGTCCCATCCTTCAGTTCCCATCAAACCCCTCCCATCTATCTCTGAACACCATCCAGTCCCATCAAACCCCTCCCATCTATCTCTGAACACCATCCAGTCCCATCAAACCCCTCCCATCTATCTCTGAACACCATCCAGTCCCATCCTTCAGTTCCCATCAAACCCCTCCCATCTATCTCTGAACACCATCCAGTCCCATCAAACCCCTCCCATCTATCTCTGAACACCATCCAGTCCCATCAAACCCCTCCCATCTATCTCTGAACACCATCCAGTCCCATCAAACCCCTCCATCTATCTGAACACCATCAGTCCCATCAAACCCCTCCCATCTATCTCTAGACACCATCCAGTCCCATCAAGCCCCTCCCATCTATCTCTGACACACCATCCAGTCCCATCAAACCCCTCCCATCTATCTCTGAACACCATCCAGTCCCATCAAACCCCTCCCATCTATCTCTGAACACCATCCAGTCCCAATAAACCCCTCCCATCTATCTCTGAACACCATCCAGTCCCAGCAAACCCCTCCCATCTATCTCTGAACACCATCCAGTCCCATCAAACCCCTCCCATCTATCTCTGAACACCATCCAGTCCCATCAAACCCCTCCCATCTATCTCAGAACACCATCCAGTTCTGATTTCTAATTCTATTTGAAAGCAGAATGTATTATTTACCATATCTGATGATCGTATTATAGCATAAAATTGCATGAAATACGACATTTGTTAAAAGATTGAATGTAACATTTTAGGTTTGTCATTTATGTACGTCATGCCACCATCATATTGTCCCCAGTCCTCAATGAAAGACTCATGTAGGGTCATGATGACCTTTGACCCCCTGGTGTTTCCAGAGTAGTATAATTGGCTACTAGTCCAGAATGAATGAAGATTCTCAAGGAGGATCAATGCATTTAAGGCCAGCACTTATCTTAACTGCAGCTTGGATAGCCTGAGCGTTCCTCTGTTTAGGGCCAGCACTTATCTTAACTGGGCTAACTTGGATAGCCTGAGCGTTCCTCTGTTTAGGGCCAGCACTTATCTTAACTGGGCTAACTTGGATAGCCTGAGCGTTCCTCTGTTTAGGGCCAGCACTT
>NW_027035767.1:0-11576 GCF_034236695.1 Oncorhynchus nerka
CAAACAAACGCCATAGAGTCCCAGGACAGCAACACAATTAGACCCAACCAAATCATGAGAGAACAAAAAGATAATTACTTGACACATTGGAAAGAATGAACAAAAAAACAGAGCAAACTAGAATGCTATTTGGCCCTAAACAGAGAGTACACAGCGGCAGAATACCTGACCACTGTGACTGACCCAAACTTAAGGAAAGCTTTGACTATGTACAGACTCAGTGAGCATAGCCTTGCTATTGAGAAAGGCCGCCGTAGGCAGACATGGCTCTCAAGAGAAGACAGGCTATGTGCACACTGCCCACAAAATGAGGTGGAAACTGAGCTGCACTTCCTAACCTCCTGCCCAATGTATGACCATATTAGAGAGACATATTTCCCTCAGATTACACAGATCCACAAAGAATTCGAAAACAAACCCAATTTGGATAAACTCCCATATCTACTGGGTGAAATACCACAGTGTGACATCACAGCAGCAAGATTTGTGCAACCAGTGAAGAACAAACACCATTGTAAATACAAACTATATTTATGCTTATTTATTTTATATATATTTTTCCCTTTTATACTTTAACCATTTGTCCCCTTGTAATGTCTTTATTGTTTTGAAACTTCTGTATGTGTAATGTTTACTGTTCAATTGTATTGTTTATTTCACTTTTGTATATTATCTACCTCACTTGCTCTGGCAATGTTAAGGAGAGGGAGGGAGAGAGAGAGAGAGAGAGAGAGAGAGAGAGAGAGAGAGAGAGAGAGAGAGAGAGAGAGAGACTGTATATAGCCATAATGACCTCTCTACTGTCTGCTACATATCCTGCTGGTAGAATGACCTCTCTGTGAACCAAGCCTGCTCGATAAGAGACTTGTATTATCTCCCAGAGGTCATGCAGAGGCTTTGGCTCAGTCAGTTAAAACAGTCGTTGCACATTACCAACCACCCCTATGTCACAGACAGACAGATGGGTAGACACGCAGACCGACAGACAGACAGACAGACAGACAGACAGACAGACAGACAGACAGACAGACAGACAGACAGACAGACAGACAGACAGACAGACAGACAGACAGACAGACAGTTATAGCTGAGGTCAGGGTACATATTAGTGGACTTATAGAGGACAGATGGTCAGATTAGTGAGAAACAAACACATTCCTTTAAGAACAGCCAGGAACAAGAGGGGCATGAGGTCCCATACACACACACACACACACACACACACACACACACACACACACACACACACACACACACACACACAGCAGGAGAGACACAAGGATCATGCCCATGTCTCTGACAGAGAGACAGGACAGTAATCTAATGTCTCTAACAGACAGAAAGGACAGTAGTCTCATGTCTCAGACAGACAGGACAGTAGTATCATGTCTCTAACAGAGAGACAGGACAGTAGTCTAATGTCTCTGACAGACAGACAGGACAGTAGTCTCATGTCTCTAACAGACAGACAGGACAGTAGTCTCATGTCTCTGACAGACAGACAGGACAGTAGTCTCATGTCTCTAACAGAGAGACAGGACAGTAGTCTCATGTCTCTAACAGACAGAAAGGACAGTAGTCTCATGTCTCTGACAGACAGACAGGACAGTAGTCTCATGTCTCTAACAGAGAGACAGGACAGTAGTCTCATGTCTCTGACAGAGAGACAGGACAGGAGTCTCATGTCTCTAACAGACAGACAGGACAGTAGTCTCATGTCTCTGACAGACAGACAGGACAGTAGTCTCATGTCTCTAACAGAGAGACAGGACAGTAGTCTCATGTCTCTGACAGACAGACAGGACAGTAGTCTCATGTCTCTAACAGAGAGACAGGACAGTAGTCTCATGTCTCTGACAGAGAGACAGGACAGGAGTCTCATGTCTCTAACAGACAGACAGGCCACTAGTCTCTTGTTATTGACAGAGAGACAGGCCACTAGTCTTGTGTTATTGACAGAGAGACAGGACAGGAGTCTCATGTCTCTAACAGACAGACAGGCCACTAGTCTCTTGTTATTGACAGAGAGACAGGCCACTAGTCTTGTGTTATTGACAGAGAGACAGGAGACAGGACAGAGGAGACAGGACAGGAGTCTCATGTCTCTAACAGACAGACTGGCCACTAGTCTCTTGTTATTGACAGAGAGACAGGAGACAGGACAGTAGTCTCATGTCTCTGACAGACAGACAGGACAGTAGTCTCATGTCTCTAACAGAGAGACAGGACAGTAGTCTAATGTCTCTAACAGACAGAAAGGACAGTAGTCTCATGTCTCTAACAGAGAGACAGGACAGTAGTCTCATGTCTCTAACAGACAGAAAGGACAGTAGTCTCATGTCTCTGACAGACAGACAGGACAGTAGTCTCATGTCTCTAACAGAGAGACAGGACAGTGGTTTCATGTCTCTAACAGAGAGACAGGACAGTAGTCTCATGTCTCTGACAGAGAGACAGGACAGGAGTCTCATGTCTCTAACAGACAGAAAGGACAGTAGTCTCATGTCTCTGACAGACAGACAGGACAGTAGTCTCATGTCTCTAACAGAGAGACAGGACAGTGGTCTCATGTCTCTAACAGAGAGACAGGACAGTAGTCTCATGTCTCTGACAGAGAGACAGGACAGGAGTCTCATGTCTCTAACAGACAGACAGGCCACTAGTCTCTTGTTATTGACAGAGAGACAGGACAGTAGTCTCATGTCTCTAACAGACAGACAGGCCACTAGTCTCTTGTTATTGACAGAGAGACAGGACAGTAGTCTCATGTCTCTAACAGACAGACTGGCCATTAGTCTCTTGTTATTGACAGAGAGACAGGAGACAGGACAGGAGTCAGGAGACAGGAGACAGGACAGAGGAGACAGGAGAAAGGAGTCAGGAGACAGGACAGGAGTCAGGAGACAGGAGACAGGACAGAGGAGACAGGAGACAGGACAGGAGTCAGGAGACAGGAGACAGGACAGAGGAGACAGGAGACAGGACAGGAGTCAGGAGACAGGAGACAGGACAGAGGAGACAGGAGACAGGACAGGAGTCAGGAGACAGGAGACAGGACAGAGGAGACAGGACAGGAGTCAGGAGACAGGAGACAGGACAGAGGAGACAGGAGACAGGACAGGAGACAGGAGACAGGACAGAGGAGACAGGAGACAGGACAGAGGAGACAGGACAGGAGACAGGAGACAGGAGACAGGACAGGAGTCAGGAGACAGGAGACAGGACAGAGGAGACAGGAGACAGGACAGGAGACAGGAGACAGGACAGAGGAGACAGGAGACAGGACAGAGGAGACAGGACAGGAGACAGGAGACAGGAGACAGGACAGGAGTCAGGAGACAGGAGACAGGACAGAGGAGACAGGAGACAGGACAGGAGACAGGAGACAGGACAGGAGTCAGGAGACAGGAGTCAGGACAGGGGCCTATTTATACCCATCCAGTCCCCTCCTGTCCTCACGGAATATTCTTGATCCGTTTGTTAATCTCAGTTCATCTGAGATCAACATGTTATGTTATCACATAGAGTCATGTAGATCAACATGTTATGTTATCACATAGAGTCATGTAGTTCAACATGTTATGTTATCACATAGAGTCATGTAGATCAACATGTTATGTTATCACATAGAGTCATGTAGTTCAACATGTTATGTTATCACATAGAGTCATGTAGATCAACATGTTATGTTATCACATAGAGTCATGTAGTTCAACATGTTATGTTATCACATAGAGTCATGTAGATCAACATGTTATGTTATCACATAGAGTCATGTAGTTCAACATGTTATGTTATCACATAGAGTCATGTAGATCAACATGTTATGTTATCACATAGAGTTATGTAGATCAACATGTTATGTTATCACATAGAGTCATGTAGATCAACATGTTATGTTATCACATAGAGTCATGTAGTTCAACATGTTATGTTATCACATAGAGTCATGTAGATCAACATGTTATGTTATCACATAGAGTCATGTAGATCAACATGTTATGTTATCATAGAGTCATGAATCAGCATGTTATGTTATCGCCAAGTCATGTAGATGAACATGTTATGTTATCACATAGAAGTCATGTAGATCAACATGTTATATTATCACATAAGTCATGTAGATCAACATGTTATGTTATCACATAGAGTCATGTAGATCAACATGTTATGTTATCACATAGAGTCATGTAGATCAACATGTTATGTTATCACATAGAGTCATGTAGATCAACATGTTATGTTATCACATAGAGTCATGAATCAACATGTTATGTTATCACATAGAGTCATGAATCAACATGTTATGTTATCACATAGAGTCATGTAGTTCAACATGTTATGTTATCACATAGAGTCATGTAGATCAGCATGTTATGTTATCACATAGAGTCATGTAGTTCAACATGTTATGTTATGCATAGAGTCATGTAGATCAACATGTTATGTTATCACATAGAGTCATGTAGATCAACATGTTATGTTATCACATAGAGTCATGTAGATCAACATGTTATGTTATCACATAGAGTCATGTAGATCAACATGTTATGTTATCACATAGAGTCATGTAGATCAACATGTTATGTTATCACATAGAGTCATGAATCAACATGTTATCTGTTATCACATAGAGTCATGTAGATCAACGTGTTATGTTATGACATAGAAAGTCATGTAGTTCAACATGTTATGTTATCACATAAGTCATGTAGATCCAACATGTTATGTTATCACATAGAGTCATGTAGATCAGCATGATATATTATCACATGGAAGTCATGTAGATCAGCATGTTATGTTATCACATAGATCATGTAGTTCAACATGTTATGTTATCACATAGAGTCATGTAGATCAACATGTTATGTTATCACATAGAGTCATGTAGATCAACATGTTATGTTATCACATAGAAGTCATGTAGATCCCAACATGTTATGTTATCACATAGAGTGTAGATCAACATGTTATGTTATCACATAGAGTCATGTAGTTCAGCATGTTACATGTTATCACATAGAGTCATGTAGATCAACATGTTATGTTATCACATGTAAGTCATGTAGATCAACATGTTATGTTATCACATAGAGTCATGTAGTTCAACATGTTATGATTATCACAGAGTCATGTAGATCAACATGTTATGTTATCACATAGAATATGTAGATCAACATGTTATGTTATCATATAGAGTCATGTAATTCAACATGTTATGTTATCACATAGAGTCATGTAGATCCTAGGAATGTGCTTTTGAGTTTGAATTACTTGAGTCACATGTGAGTAGAAACTCTGTCTGAATTTGTATAGAGACAGAACTCTAATTGACAGAATACTATACGTTTGACTCCTAGGCAGTATCTAAATTAATACAGTCTTCCATTTGTCTTCTCATGGGAGAGCAGAGGACATAGGAGGACACATTGGGGGAGGGATGTAGAGTTTCTCGGAAGGACACAATGGGGAGGAAGAGAGGACACATTGGGGGAGGGAGCAGAGGACACATTGGGGAGGAGTAGAGGACATAGGAGGACACATTGGGGGAGGGAGCAGAGGACACATTGGGGGAGGAGCAGAGGACACATTGGGGGAGGGAGCAGAGGACACAGGAGGACACATTGGGGAGGGAGCAGAGGACACAGGAGGACACATTGGGGGGAGGAGCAAGAGGACACATTGGGGGAGGAGCAGAGGACATAGGAGGACACATTGGGGAGAGGGAGCAGAGGACCATAGGAGGACACATTGGGGGAGGGAGCAGAGGACATAGGAGGACACACTGGGGAGGGACAGAGGACACAGGAGGACACATTGGGGGAGAGAGCAGAGGACATAGGAGGACACATTGGGGAGGGAGCAGAGGGACATAGGAGGACACATTGGGGGAGGGAGCAGAGGGACATAGGATGGACACATTGGGGAGGAGCAGAGGACACATTGGGAGACACATTGGGGAGGAGCAGAGGACACAGGAGGACACATTGGGGGAGGGAGCAGAGGACATAGGAGGACACATTGGGGAGGGACAGAGGACACATCAGGGGACACATTGGGAGATGGAGCAGAGGACACAGAGAGGACACATGCGGGAGGGAGCAGAGGACACAGGAGGACACATTGGGAGGGAGCAGAGGACACAGGAGGACACATTGGGGAGGGAGCAGAGGACATAGGAGGACACATTGGGGGAGGGAGCAGAGGGACACATTGGGGGATCACATTGGGGAGGGAGCAGAGGACATAGGAGGACACATTGGGGGAGGGAGCAGAGGACACATTGGGGGACACATTGGGAGAGGGAGTAGAGGACACAGGAGGACACATTGGGGGAGGGAGCAGAGGACATAGGAGGACACATTGGGGAGGAGTAGAGGACACTAGGAGGACACACTGGGGGAGGGAGCAGAGGACACATTGGGGGACACATTAGGAGAGGGAGTAGAGGACACATTGGGGGAGGGAGTAGAGGACACAGGAGGAACTGATGGGGAGGAGCAGAGGACCCAATATCGGGAGGAATAGGGACAATTAGAGGAGGACAAGTTCCCGTAGGGAAGGAGCAGAGGACCAGTGGGGAGAAACAGAGGGACACAGTGGGGAGGGAACAGAGGACCCGTGGGGGAGGGAGCAGAGGACACAGGAACACATGGGGAGAACAGAGGACCTGATGGGGAGGAACAGAGGACACAGTGGGGAGGGAGCAGATGACACGTTGGGGGAGGGAGCAGAGGACACATTGGGGAGGGGCAGGACAGAGGACAGAACAGGACACCTTCTCTGCATTAGATGCTGATGTGCTGAGGAATTCAAACAATGGCACACAAACACACACACATACACACACACACACACACACACACACACACACGACATATAAGGGGCTCTGCACTCATGCATGCTGTGCTACAGAATTAAAACAATGGCCCCAGAATGAATCCAGAATCAATAAGAGCTGTAAGGGTTAATGAATGGATGGTAATTCAGGACGGCCTGCTGTGTGTGTGTATGTGTGTGTGTGTGTGTGTGTGTGTGTGTGTGTGTGTGCGTGCGCGTGTGCGTGTGTTCAGGTTAACTGGAGATATATACCTCACCATGGTGGTAATCTGGGCTGTAGAGGGAGGAGGGGATAGAGGGAGGAATAGAGACAGTGATAGAGGGAGGAGGGGATAGAGGGAGGAATAGAGACAGTGATAGAGGGAGGAGGGGATAGAGGGAGGAATAGAGACAGTGATAGAGGGAGGAGGGGATAGAGGGAGGAATAGAGACATGGATAGAGGGAGGAATAGAGACAGTGATAGAGGGAGGAACAGAGACATTGATAGAGGGAGGAATAGAGACAGTGATAGAGGGAGGAGGGGATAGAGGGAGGAATAGAGACAGTGATAGAGGGAGGAATAGAGACAGTGATAGAGGATGAATAGAGACAGTGATAGAGGGATGAATAGAGACAGTGATAGAGGGATGAATAGAGACAGTGATAGAGGGAGGAATAGAGACAGTGATAGAGGGATGAATAGAGACAGTGATAGAGGAGGAATAGAGACAGTGATAGAGGAGGAATAGAGACAGTGATAGAGGGAGGAGGGGATAGAGAGTGAATAGAGACAGTGATAGAGGGAGGAATAGAGACAGTGATAGAGGGAGGAGGGGATAGAGGGAGGAATAGAGACAGTGATAGAGGGAGGAATAGAGACAGTGATAGAGGGATGAATAGAGACAGTGATAGAGGGAGGAATAGAGACAGTGATAGAGGGAGGAATAGAGACAGTGATAGAGGGAGGAATAGAGACAGTGATAGAGGGAGGAATAGAGACAGTGATAGAGGGAGGAATAGAGACAGTGATAGAGGGAGGAATAGAGACAGTGATAGAGGGAGGAATAGAGACAGTGATAGAGGGAGGAATAGAGACAGTGATAGAGGGAGGAATAGAGACAGTGATAGAGGGAGGAATAGAGACAGTGATAGAGGGAGGAATAGAGACAGTGATAGAGGGAGGAATAGAGACAGTGATAGAGGGAGGAATAGAGACAGTGATAGAGGGAGTGAGGGATAGAGGGAGGAATAGAGACAGTGATAGAGGGAGGAATAGAGACAGTGATAGAGGGAGGAATAGAGACAGTGATAGAGGAGAGGGATAGAGGAGGAATAGAGACAGTGATAGAGGGAGGAATAGAGACAGTGATAGAGGGAGGAATAGAGACAGTGATAGAGGGAGGAATAGAGACAGTGATAGAGGGAGGAGGGGATAGAGGGAGGAATAGAGACAGTGATAGAGGGAGGAATAGAGACAGTGATAGAGGGAGGAATAGAGACAGTGATAGAGGGAGGAGGGGATGAGGAGGAATAGAGACAGTGATAGAGGGAGGAATAGAGACAGTGATAGAGGGATGAATAGAGACAGTGATAGAGGGAGTGAATAGAGACAGTGATAGAGGGATGAATAGAGACAGTGATAGAGGGAGGAATAGAGACAGTGATAGAGGGAGTGAATAGAGACAGTGATAGAGGGAGGAATAGAGACAGTGATAGAGGGAGGAATAGAGACAGTGATAGAGGGAGGAATAGAGACAGTGATAGAGGGATAGGAGTGATAGAGGAGGAATAGAGACAGTGATAGAGGGATGAGAGGGATAGAGGGAGGAATAGAGACAGTGATAGAGGGAGGAGGGGATAGAGGGAGGAATAGAGACAGTGATAGAGGGAGGAGGGGATAGAGGGAGGAATAGAGACAGTGATAGAGGGAGGAGGGGATAGAGGGAGGAATAGAGACAGTGATAGAGGGAGAATAGAGGGAGAACAGAGACAGTGAGGAGTGGAGGAATAGAGACAGTGATAGAGGGAGGAATAGAGGCAGATAGAGGGAGGAATAGAGACAGTGATAGAGGGATGGAGGGATAGAGGGAGGAATAGAGACAGTGATAGAGGGAGGAGAGGGATAGAGGAGGAATAGAGACAGTGATAGAGGGAGGGAGGGGATAGAGGGAGGAATAGAGACAGTGATAGAGGGATGAATAGAGACAGTGATAGAGGAGGAGGGGATAGAGGATGGTGAATAGAGGGAGGAGGAGGATAGAGGGAGGAACAGAGACATTGATAGATGGAGGAATAGAGACAGTGATAGAGGAGGAGGAATAGAGACAGTGATAGAGGGATGAATAGAGACAGTGATAGAGGGATGGAATAGAGACAGTGATAGAGGGATGAATAGAGACAGTGATAGAGGAGGAGGATAGAGGAGGAACAGAGACAGTGATAGAGGAGAGGAGGGATAGAGGGAGGAATAGAGACATTGATAGAGGGAGGAATAGAGACAGTGATAGAGGGAGGAGGGGATAGAGGGAGGAATAGAGACAGTGATAGAGGGAGGAACAGAGACATTGATAGAGGGAGGAATAGAGACAGTGATAGAGGGAGGAGGGGATAGAGGGAGGAATAGAAACAGTGATAGAGGGAGGAATAGAGACAGTGATAGAGGGATGAATAGAGACAGTGATAGAGGGATGAATAGAGACAGTGATAGAGGGATGAATAGAGACAGTGATAGAGGGAGGAATAGAGACAGTGATAGAGGGAGGAATAGAGACAGGGATAGAGGGAGGAATAGAGACAGTGATAGAGGGAGGAATAGAGACAGTGATAGAGGGAGGAATAGAGACAGTGATAGACGGAGGAATAGAGACAGTGATAGAGGGAGGAATAGAGACAGTGATAGAGGGATGAGGGGATAGAGGGAGGAATAGAGACAGTGATAGAGGGAGGAATATAGACAGTGATAGAGGGAGGAATAGAGACAGTGATAGAGGGAGGAATAGAGACAGTGATAGAGGGAGGAATAGAGACAGTGATAGAGGGAGGAATAGAGACAGTGATAGAGGGAGGAATAGAGACAGTCATAGAGGGAGGAATAGAGACAGTGATAGAGGGAGGAATAGAGACAGTGATAGAGGGAGGAGGGGATAGAGGGAGGAATAGAGACAGTGATAGAGGGAGGAGGGGATAGAGGGAGGAATAGAGACAGTGATAGAGGGAGGAACAGAGACATTGATAGAGGGAGGAATAGAGACAGTGATAGAGGGAGGAATAGAGACAGTGATAGAGAGAGGAATAGAGACAGTGATAGAGGGAGGAGGGGATAGAGGGAGGAATAGAGACATTGATAGAGGGAGGAATAGAGACAGTGATAGAGGGATGAATAGAGACAGTGATAGAGGGAGGAATAGAGACAGTGATAGAGGGATGAATAGAGACAGTGATAGAGGGAGGAATAGAGACAGTGATAGAGGGAGGAGGGGATAGAGGGATGAACAGAGACATTGATAGAGGGAGGAATAGAGACAGTGATAGAGGGAGGAATAGAGACAGTGATAGAGGGAGGAATAGAGACAGTGATAGAGGGAGGAGGGGATAGAGGGAGGAACAGAGACAGTGATAGAGGGAGGAGGGGATAGAGGGAGGAATAGAGACAGTGATAGAGGGAGGAGGGGATAGAGGGAGGAACAGAGACAGTGATAGAGGGAGGAGGGGATAGAGGGAGGAATAGAGACAGTGATAGAGGGATGAGGGGATAGAGGGAGGAATAGAGACAGTGATAGAGGGAGGAGGGGATAGAGGGAGGAACAGAGACAGTGATAGAGGGAGGAGGGGATAGAGGGAGGAATAGAGACAGTGATAGAGGGATGAATAGAGACAGTGATAGAGGGAGGAATAGAGACAGTGATAGAGGGAGGAGGGGATAGAGGGATGAACAGAGACATTGATAAATGGAGGAATAGAGACAGTGATAGAGGGAGGAGGGGATAGAGGGATGAACAGAGACATTGATAGAGGGAGGAATAGAGACAGTGATAGAGGGAGGAGGGGATAGAGGGATGAACAGACACATTGATAGAGGGAGGAATAGAGACAGTGATAGAGGGAGGAATAGAGACAGTGATAGAGGGAGGAATAGAGACAGTGATAGAGGGAGGAATAGAGACAGTGATAGAGGGAGGAATAGAGACAGTGATAGAGGGAGGAATAGAGACAGTGATAGAGGGAGGAATAGAGACAGTGATAGAGGGAGGAATAGAGACAGTGATAGAGGGATGAATAGAGACAGTGATAGAGGGAGGAATAGAGACAGTGATAGAGGGAGGAATAGAGACAGTGATAGAGGGATGAATAGAGACAGTGATAGAGGGATGAATAGAGACAGTGATAGAGGGAGGAATAGAGACAGTGATAGAGGGAGGAATAGAGACAGTGATAGAGAGGAGTGGAATAGAGACAGTGATAGAGGGAGGAATAGAGACAGTGATAGAGTGAATGGAAGTATAGACGAGATAGATAGAGGGAGGAATAGAGACAGTGATAGAGGGAGGAATAGAGACAGTGATAGAGGGAGGAATAGAGACAGTGATAGAGTGGAGGAATAGAGACAGTGATAGAGTGGAGGAATAGAGACAGTGATAGAGGGATGAGGGGATAGAGGGCAGTGACAGAGGGAGTGAATAGAGGGAGGAGGGGATAGAGGGAGGAATAGAGACAGTGATAGAGGGAGTGAGGAATAGAGACAGTGATAGAGGGAGGA
>NW_027035768.1:0-11581 GCF_034236695.1 Oncorhynchus nerka
CCCTAACCCGGACGACGCTGGGCCAAACCCTCCCCTAACCCGGACGACGCTGGGCCAAACCCTCCCCTAACCTGGACGACGCTGGGCCAAACCCTCCCCTAACCTGGACGACGCTGGGCCAAACCCTCCCCTAACCTGGACGACGCTGGGCCAAACCCTAACCTGGACGATGCTGGGCCAAACCCTCCCCTAACCTGGACGACGCTGGGCCAAACCCTCCCCTAACCTGGACGACGCTGGACCAATTGTGCACCCATGGGTGTCCCGGTCGCGGCCGGCTGCAACAGAGCCTGGACTCGAACCAGGATCTCTAGTGGCACAGCTGGCGCTGCGATGCAGTGCTTTAGACCACTACGCCACTCGGGCGGCTTCGTCACCGTATTTCTGTGCATTCAAATTGCCATCAATAAAATGCAATTGTGTTCGTTGTCTGTAGCTTATGACCCCGCCCATACCAAAACCCCAACACCACCATGGGGCACTCTGTTTACATCCTTGACATTAGCAAACCACTCACCCATCTGCACGGTACAGTTGAAACCGGGATTCATCCCGTGAAGAGCACACTTTTCCAGAGTGCCAGTGGCCATCGAAGGTGATCATTTTCCTACTGAAGTGGGTTACGACGCTGAACTGCTGTCAGGTCAAGACCTTGGTGAGGACGACGAGCACACAGATGAGCTTCCCTGAGGCTGTTTCTTCAGTTTCATATCATTTGTCCGGTGTCTCAACAACTCGCAGGTGAAGAAGCAGGAAGTAAAGGTCCTGGGTTGGCGTGGTTACACATGATCTGCCGTTGTGAGGCTGGTTGGATGTACTGCCAAATTCTCTAAAACAACATTGTGGTAGAGAATTGAACATTACATTCTCTGGCAACAGCGCTGATGGACATCCCTGCAGTCAGCATGCCAATTGCACACTTCCTCATTACTTGAGACATCTGTGGCATTGTGTTGTGACAAAACTGCACATTTTAGAGGGGCCTTTTATTGTCCCAAGCACAAGGTGCACCTGTGAAATGATCATGATATGCCACTCCTGTTAGGTGAATGGATTATCTTGACAAAGGAGAAAATGCTCCCTAACTGGGACATAAACAAATGTGTGCCCATAATTTGAGCTAAATAAGTGTTTTGTGTATATGGAACATTTCTGAGATCTTTTATTTCAGCTCATGAAACACTTTACATGTTCTGTTTATATTTATGTTCAGTGTATCTCTCCTTATCCCCCATCTCTTTTCCTTATTCTCTTTCTAATCTCCTACCCCATCTCTCTTTTCCTTATTCTGTTTCTAATCTCCTACCCCATCTCTCTTTTCCTTATTCTGTCCATCTCTCTCTCCTATCCCTCCATCTCTCTTTTCCTTATTCTGTCCATCTCTCTCCTATCCCTCCATCTCTCTTTTCCTTATTCTCTTCTAATCTCCTACCCCATCTCTTTTCCTTATTCTCTTCTAATCTCCTACCCCATCTCTCTTTTCCTTATTCTGTCCATCTCTCTCTCCTATCCCTCCATCTCTCTTTTCCTTATTCTGTCCATCTCTCTCTCCTATCCCTCCATCTCTCTTTTCCTTATTCTTTCCATCTCTCTCTCCTATCCCTCCATCTCTCTTTTCCTTATTCTGTTTCTAATCTCCTACCCCATCTCTCTTTTCCTTATTCTCTTTCTAATCTCCTACCCCATCTCTCTTTTCCTTATTCTGTCCATCTCTCTCTCCTATCCCTCCATCTCTCTTTTCCTTATTCTGTCCATCTCTCTCTCCTATCCCTCCATCTCTCTTTTCCTTATTCTGTCCATCTCTCTCTCCTATCAATCCATCTCTCTTTTCATTATTCTGTCCATCTATCTCTCCTATCCCTCCATCTCTCTTTTCATTATTCTGTCCATCTCTCTCTCCTATCCCTCCATCTCTCTTTTCCTTATTCTGTCCATCTCTCTCTCCTATCCCTCCATCTCTCTTTTCCTTATTCTGTCCATCTCTATCTCCTATCCCTCCATCTCTCTTTTCATTATTCTGTCCATCTCTCTCTCCTATCCCTCCATCTCTCTTTTCCTTATTCTGTCCATCTCTCTCTCCTATCCCTCCATCTCTCTTTTCCTTATTCTTTCCATCTCTCTCTCCTATCCCTCCATCTCTTTTTCCTTATTCTGTCCATCTCTCTCTCTCTCTCCTATCCCTCCATCTCTTTTCCTTTTTTTATTCCTCTGATCCATCTCTCCTATCCCTCCATCTCTCTCTTTTCCCCTTATTCTGTCCATATCTCCTATCCCTCCATCCTTATTCTTTCCATCTCTCTCTCTCTCCTATCTCCATTTCTTTTCCTATTCTGTTTCTAATCTCCTACCCCATCTCTCTTTTCCTTATTCTCTTTCTAATCTCCTACCCCATCTCTCTTTTCCTTATTCTGTCCATCTCTCTCTCCTATCCCTCCATCTCTCTTTTCCTTATTCTGTCCATCTCTCTCTCCTATCCCTCCATCTCTCTTTTCCTTATTCTCTTTCTAATCTCCTACCCCATCTCTCTTTTCCTTATTCTGTCCATCTCTCTCTCCTATCCCTCCATCTCTCTTTTCCTTATTCTCTTTCTAATCTCCTACCCCATCTCTCTTTTCCTTATTATGTCCATCTCTCTCTCCTATCCCTCCATCTCTCTTTTCCTTATTCTGTCCATCTCTCTCTCCTATCAATCCATCTCTCTTTTCATTATTCTGTCCATCTATCTCTCCTATCCCTCCATCTCTCTTTTCATTATTCTGTCCATCTCTCTCTCCTATCCCTCCATCTCTCTTTTCCTTATTCTGTCCATCTCTCTCTCCTATCCCTCCATCTCTCTTTTCCTTATTCTGTCCATCTCTATCTCCTATCCCTCCCATCTCTCTTTTCATTATTCTGTCCATCTCTCTCTCCTATCCCTCCATCTCTCTTTTCCTTATTCTGTCCATCTCTCTCTCCTATCCCTCCATCTCTCTTTTCCTTATTCTGTCCATCTCTCTCTCCTATCCCTCCATCTCTCTTTTCCTTATTCTGTCCATCTCTATCTCCTATCCCTCCATCTCTCTTTTCATTATTCTGTCCATCTCTCTCTCCTATCCCTCCATCTCTCTTTTCCTTATTCTGTCCATCTCTCTCTCCTATCCCTCCATCTCTCTTTTCCTTATTCTTTCCATCTCTCTCTCCTATCCCTCCATCTCTCTTTTCCTTATTCTGTCCATCTCTCTCTCTCCTATCCCTCCATCTCTCTTTTCCTTATTCTGTCCATCTCTCTCTCCTATCCCTCCATCTCTCTTTTCCTTATTCTGTCCATCTCTCTCTCCTATCCCTCCATCTCTCTTTTCCTTATTCTGTCCATCTCTCTCTCTCCTATCCCTCCATCTCTCTTTTCATTATTCTGTCCGTCTCTCTCCATCTCTCTCTCTCTCCTTTCCATTCAACTCTCTTTTCCTTATTCTGTCCATCTCTCTCTCCTATCCCTCCATCTCTCTTTTCCTTATTCTGTCCATCTCTATCTCCTATCCCTCCATCTCTTTTTCCTTATTCTGTCCATCTCTCTCTCCTATCCTCCATCTCTTTTCATTATTCTGTCCGGCTCTCCATCTCTCTCTCTCTCCTTTCTCAATTCAACTCTCTTTTCCTTATTCTGTCCATCTTCTCCTATCCCTCCATCTCGATTTTCATTATTCTGTCCGTCTCTCTCCATCTCTCTCTCCTTTCCATTCAACTCTTTTTCCTTATTCTGTCCATCTCTCTCCTATCCCTCCATCTCTCTTTTCCTTTATTCTGTTTATCTCTGTCTCCTATCCCTCCATCTCTCTTTTTCATTATTCTGTCCATCTCTATCTCCTATCTCTCCATCTCTCTCTTTTCTCATTCTGTCCATCTCTCTCTCTCCTATCCCTCCATCTCTTTTCCTTATTCTGTCCATCTCTCTCTCCCTCCTATCCCTCCATATCTCTTTTCCTTATTCTGTCCATCTCTCTCTCCTATCCCTCCATCTCTCTTTTCCTTATTCTGTACATCTCTCTCTCTATCCCTCCATCTCTCTTTTCCTTATTCTGTCCATCTCTCTCCTATCCCTCCATCTCTCTTTTCCTTATTCTGTCCATCTCTCTCTCCTATCCCTCCATCTCTCTTTTCCTTATTCTGTCCATCTCTCTCTCCTATCCCTCCATCTCTCTTTTCCTTATTCTGTCCATCTCTCTCTCCTATCCCTCCATCTCTCTTTTCCTTATTCTGTCCATCTCTCTCTCCTATCCCTCCATCTCTCTTTTCCTTATTCTGTCCATCTCTCTCCTATCCCTCCATCTCTCTTTTCCTTATTCTGTCCATCTCTCTCTCCTATCCCTCCATATCTCTTTTCCTTATTCTGTCCATCTCTCTCTCCTATCCCTCCATCTCTCTTTTCCTTATTCTGTCCATCTCTCTCTCCTATCCCTCCATATCTCTTTTCCTTATTCTGTCCATCTCTCTCTCCTATCCCTCCATCTCTCTTTTCCTTATTCTGTCCATCTCTCTCTCCTATCCCTCCATCTCTCTTTTCCTTATTCTGTCCATCTCTCTCTCCTATCCCTCCATCTCTCTTTTCCTTATTCTGTCCATCTCTCTCTCCTATCCCTCCATCTCTCTTTCCTTATTCTGTCCATCTCTCTCTCCTATCCCTCCATCTCTATTTTCCTTATTCTGTCCATCTCTCTCTCCTATCCCTCCATCTCTCTTTTCCTTATTCTGTCCATCTCTCTCTCCTATCCCTCCATCTCTCTTTTCCTTATTCTGTCCATCTCTATCTCCTATCCCTCCATCTCTCTTTTTCCTTATTCTGTCCATCTCTCTCTCCTATCCCTCCATCTCTCTTTTCCTTATTCTGTCCATCTCTCTCTCCTATCCCTCCATCTCTCTTTTCCTTATTCTGTCCATCTCTCTCTCCTATCCCTCCATCTCTCTTTTCCTTATTCTGTCCATCTCTCTCTCCTATCCCTCCATCTCTCTTTTCCTTATTCTGTCCATCTCTCTCTCCTATCCCTCCATCTCTCTTTTCCTTATTCTGTCCATCTCTATCTCCTATCCCTCCATCTCTCTTTTCCTTATTCTTTCCATCTCTCTCTCCTATCCCTCCATCTCTCTTTTCCTTATTCTGTCCATCTCTCTCTCCTATCCCTCCATATCTCTTTTCCTTATTCTGTCCATCTCTCTCTCCTATCCCTCCATCTCTCTTTTCCTTATTCTGTCCATCTCTCTCTCCTATCCCTCCATCTCTCTTTTCCTTATTCTGTCCATCTCTCTCTCCTATCCCTCCATCTCTCTTTTCCTTATTCTGTCCATCTCTCTCTCCTATCCCTCCATCTCTCTGTTTCTTATTCTGTCTCTCTCTCCATCTCTCTCTCTCTCCTATCCATTCAACTCTCTCTTGCTTATTCTGTCCATCTCTCTCTCCTATCCCTCCATCTCTCTTTTCCTTATTCTTTCCACCTCTCTCTCCTATCCCTCCATCTCTCTTTTCCTTATTCTTTCCATCTCTCTCTCCTATCCCTCCATCTCTCTTTTCCTTATTCTGTCCATCTCTCTCTCCTATCCCTCCATCTCTCTTTTCCTTATTCTGCCCATCTCTCTCTCTCCTATCCCTCCATCTCTCTTTTCATTATTCTGTCCGTCTCTCTCCATCTTTCTCTCTCTCCTATCCCTCCATATCTCTTTTCCTTATTCTGTCCATCTCTCTCTCCTATCCCTCCATCTCTCTTTTCCTTATTCTGTCCATCTCTCTCTCCTATCCCTCCATATCTCTTTTCCTTATTCTGTCCATCTCTCTCTCCTATCCCTCCATCTCTCTTTTCCTTATTCTGTCCATCTCTCTCTCCTATCCCTCCATCTCTCTTTTCCTTATTCTGTCCATCTCTCTCTCCTATCCCTCCATCTCTCTTTTCCTTATTCTGTCCATCTCTCTCTCCTATCCCTCCATCTCTCTTTTCCTTATTCTGTCCATCTCTCTCTCCTATCCCTCCATCTCTTTTCCTTGGCCCTGTCCATCTCTCTCCTATCCCTCCATCTCTTTTCCTTATTCTGTCCATCTCTATCTCCTATCCCTCCATTCCCTCTTTTCCTTATTCTTTCCATCTCTCTCCTATCCCTCCATCTCTCTTTTTCCTTATTCTGTCCATCTCTCTCCTATCCCTCCATATCTCTTTTCCTTATTCTGTCCATCTCTCCCATCCCTCCATCTCTTTTCCTTATTCTGTCCATCTCTCTCCTATCCCTCCATCTCTTTTTCCTTATTCTGTCCATCTCTCTCTCTCCTATCCCTCTCCATCTCTTTTTCCTTATTCTGTCCATCTCTCCTATCCCCTCCATCTCTCTGTTTCTTATTCTGTCTCTCTCTCCATCTCTCTCTCTTCCTATCCATTCAACTCTCTGCTTATTCTGTCCATCTCTCTCTCCTATCCCTCCATCTCTCTTTTCTTATTCTTTCCACTCTCTCTCCTATCCCTCCATCTCTCTTTTCCTTATTCTTTCCATCTCTCTCTCCTATCCCTCCATCTATCTTTTCCTTATTCTGTCCATCTCTCTCTCCTATCCCTCCATCTCTCTTTTCCTTATTCTGTCCATCTCTCTCTCTCCTATCCCTCCATCTCTCTTTTCATTATTCTGTCCGTCTCTCTCCATCTTTCTCTCTCTCCTTTCCATTCAACTCTCTCTTGCTTATTCTGTCCATCTCTCTCTTTCCTATACCTCCATCTCTATTTTCCTTATTCTGTCTCTCTCCTATCCCTCCATCTCTCTGTTTCTTATTCTGTCTCTCTCTCCTATCCCTCCATCTCTCTGTTTCTTATTCTGTCTCTCTCTCTCTTATCCGCTCATATTTCTCTTACACCTCTCCTTTATGCCTTTGAACAGACAGTTTCTTTAATTTTTCTGTCAGCTGGTTCCCCTTTGAACACACCTCCATTTGTTCTCGCTTGCTCTATTTTACCACTCAATCTCTCTCTGGGCCGTCACTCACTCTGTTAGTGATTAAGGCCATTAGGAGCCATTCGGTTTTGGTGTGTGTGTGTGGGGGGGGGGCAGGGTGGGTGGGTCGGTTTAAAGGCCTGTTGCAGCGAGACTAATAGCCATATTAGCCAATTATCCTACATTTAATAACAAATCACCAATGCTTGCACACACACAACTGGAAGGTTTGATTAGTAGATTGACTAACTGAAGGGTTGATTAGTAGGTTGACTAACTGAAGGGTTGATTAGTAGGTTGACTAACTGAAGGTTTGATTAGTAGATTGAATAACTGAAGGGTTGATTAGTAGGTTGACTAACTGAAGGTTTGATTAGTAGGTTGACTAACTGAAGGGTTGATTAGTAGGTTGACTAACTGAAGGGTTGATTAGTAGGTTGACTAACTGAAGGTTTGATTAGTAGATTGAATAACTGAAGGGTTGATTAGTAGGTTGACTAACTGAACGGTTGATTAGTAGATTGAATAACTGAAGGGTTGATTAGTAGATTGACTAACTGAAGGTTTGATTAGTAGGTTGACTAACTGAAGGTTTGATTAGGAGGTTGACTAACTGAAGGGTTGATTAGTAGATTGACTAACTGAAGGTTTGAGGAGGTTTGATTAGGAGGTTCCTTGTGCGTTGGGTGTGGGGTTGAGAGAAGTGCAGGTTCCTTGTGCGTTGGTGTGTTTGAGGACTTGACAGTTAATTGTTGTTTGAGTGTCTGTGTTCATCATGTTGTTCTGTGTTCCCCTCAGATCCTGTTACTGTCTGTGTTCATCATGTTGTTCTGTGTTCCCCAGATCCTGTCTGTGTTCATGATGTTGTTCTGTGTTCCCCTCAGATCCTGTTACTGTTTGTGTTCATCATTTTGTTCTGTGTTCCCCAGATCCTGTTAGTGTTCATCATTTTGTTCTGTGTTCCCTCAGATCCTGTTAGTGTCTGTGTTCCCCTCAGATCCTGTTAGTATCTGTGTTCCCCTCAGATCCTGTTTGTGTTCATGATGTTGTTCTGTGTTCCCTCAGATCCTGTTAGTGTCTGTGTTCCCCTCAGATCCTGTTTGTGTTCATCATGTTGTTCTGTGTTCCCTCAGATCCTGTTAGTGTTCATCATGTTGTTCTGTGTCCCCTCAGATCCTGTTACTGTCTGTGTTCATCATGTTGTTCTGTGTCCCTCAGATCCTGTTACTGTCTGGGTGTTCATCATGTTGTTCTGTGTTCTCTCAGATCCTGTTAGTGTTCATCATGTTGTTCTGTGTTCCCCTCAGATCCTGTTTGTGTTCATGATGTTGTTCTGTGTTCCCTCAGATCCTGTTAGTGTTCATCATGCTGTTCTGTGTCCCCTCAGATCCTGTTCACGTCTGTGTTCATCATGTTGTTAGTCACTGCTAATTGGTGGAAACTGAGCTGCACTTCCTAACCTCCTGCCACATATATGACCATAAGACACATATTTCCCTCAGATTACACAGACCCACAAAGAATTTGAAAACAAACCAAGTTTGATAGATTTCATATCTACTGGGTGAAATACCACAGTGTGCCATCACAGCAGCAAGATCTGTGACCTGTTGCCACAAGAAAAGGCCAACCAGTGACTCTAGGAGTTTAATCATGATGGAGTCTCTCCTCTGTCCTTCCCTCCCTCCCTCTCTCTTCTGTCTCCCTCTCTTCTGTCCCTTCCTTGTTCCCTAGTCTGTAGACCTCCAGACTGGAGCTGTTGGCTTGTCTGTCCCGTATCGTATCAGAGCCCATCTTGATTGAAAGGGAAAGATGCACACCCCTGATATTTAGTTCACAGAAACTTGAGTCCTTGGTTTTCTCGTCTGTCTGTAGGTTGCACTGTGTTGCCTCTAGTCGAGAGGAGGAGAGGGAGGAGAGGGAGGGGAGGGAGGAGAGGGAGGAGAGGGAGGAGAGGGAGGGAGGGGAGGGAGGGAGAGGGAGGAGAGGGAGGGGAGGGAGAGAGGGAGGGGAGGGAGGGAGGGAGGAGAGGGAGGAGAGGGAGGGGAGGGAGGAGAGGGAGGGGTTCTGTAACAGAGTACTCAACGCTGATTTACTAGCACATTATTCACTTAACCGTGTGTGTGTGTGTGTGTGTGTGTGTGTGTGTGTGTGTGTGTGGTTTCAACTGGGAATACTAAATGGGTATTCAGCTGCTCAGCTTCTAATGAATTGACGATCTCAGCCACACACAGACACATAGTGATCTCTCTCTATCTATATATTTATCTATCTCTATCTATATATTTATCTATCTATATCTATATATTTATCTATCTATTTATCTATCTATATCTCTATATTTATCTATCTATATATATCTATTTATCTATCTATATCTATATATATCTATTTATCTATATATTTATCTATTTATCTATATATTTATCTATCTATTTATCTATCTATATCTATATATTTATCTATATATTTATCTATCTATATCTATCTATTTATCTATCTATATCTATATATTTATCTATCTCTATCTATATATTTATCTATATATTTATCTATCTATATCTATATATTTATCTATCTATATCTATATATTTATCTATCTATATCTATATATTTATCTATCTATATCTATATATTTATCTATATATTTATCTATCTATATCTATATATTTATCTATCTATATCTATATATTTATCTATCTATATCTATATATTTATCTATCTATATCTATATATTTATCTATCTATATCTATATATTTATCTATCTATATCTATATATTTATCTATCTATATCTATATATTTATCTATCTATATCTATATATTTATCTATCTATATCTATATATTTATCTATATATTTATCTATCTATTTATCTATCTATATCTATCTATATCTATATATTTATCTATATATTTATCTATCTATTTATCTATCTATTTATCTATCTATATCTATATATTTATCTATATATTTATCTAAATATATCTATATATTTATCTATCTATTTATCTATCTATATCTATATATTTATCTATCTATATCTATCTATTTATCTATCTATATCTATATATTTATCTATCTATTTATCTATATATTTATATCTATATATTTATCTATTTAATATATCTATATATTTATCTATCTATTTATCTATCTATATCTATATATTTATCTATATATTTATCTATCTATATCTATATATTTATCTATCTATTTATCTATCTATTTATCTATCTATATCTATATATTTATCTATCTATATCTATATATTTATCTATCTATATCTATATATTTATCTATCTATATCTATATCTATCTATATCTATATATTTATCTATCTATATCTATATATTTATCTATCTATATCTATCTATATCTATATATTTATCTATATATTTATCTATATATTTATCTATCTATATCTATATATTTATCTATATATGTCTATATATTTATTTATCTATTTATCTATATATTTATCTATCTATATCTATATATTTATCTATATATTTATCTAAATATATCTATATATTTATCTATCTATTTATCTATCTATATCTATATATTTATCTATATATTTATCTATCTATATCTATATATTTATCTATCTATATCTATATATTTATCTATCTATATCTATATATTTATCTATCTATATCTATATATTTATCTATCTATATCTATATTTATATTTATCTATCTATATCTATTTATATCTATATTTATCTAAATATATCTATATATTTATCTATCTATTTATCTATCTATATCTATATATTTATCTATATATTTATCTATCTATATCTATATATATTTATCTATCTATATCTATATATTTATCTATCTATATCTATATCTATATATTTATCTATCTATATCTATATCTATCTATATCTATATATTTATCTATCTATATCTATATATTTATCTATCTATATCTATATCTATATATTTATCTATCTATATCTATATCTATCTATATCTATATATTTATCTATCTATATCTATATATTTATCTATCTATATCTATATATTTATCTATCTATATCTATATATTTATCTATATATTTATCTAAATATATCTATATATTTATCTATCTATTTATCTATCTATATCTATATATTTATCTATATATTTATCTATCTATATCTATATATTTATCTATCTATATCTATATATTTATCTATCTATATCTATATATTTATCTATCTATATCTATATATTTATCTATCTATATCTATATATTTATCTATCTATATCTATATATTTATCTATATATTTATCTATCTATATCTATATATTTATCTATATATGTCTATATATTTATCTATCTATTTATCTATATATTTATCTATCTATATCTATATATTTATCTATCTCTATATATTTATCTATCTATCTATATCTATATATTCCCAGATTACTCCCTGCCACTGGGTCTCTCTCAATTCAGTTCAAGGGGCTTTATTGGCTTGGGAAACATATGTTAACGTTGCCAAAGCAAGTGAAGTAGATAATATACAAATGTGAAATAAACAATAAAAATGAACAGTAAACATTACACTCACAGAAGTTCCAAAACAGTAAAGACATTACAAATGTCATATTATGTATATATACGTTGTTGTAATGATGTACAA
>NW_027035769.1:0-11583 GCF_034236695.1 Oncorhynchus nerka
CATGACGTGAGCGTGAGACACCGTTTTAGGGAGACAGTCAGGGTGTGGGTTATCTTGGCTAGGGATTCTGTAGGCATGACGTGAACGTGAGACACCGTTTTGAGGGAGACAGTCAGGGTGTGGGTTATCTTAACAGGAATGTGATCGTCTGACCAGTTCCAGGCTAGGAGGCGCTCCCACTCTCTCCTGCCCACTTCACAAGAAGGTGTGTGCTAGACATGCTCAGACATCAAACTAGGAACTAGTTTGGAATCAAGGAATCAAACTTGGAACTAGCTAAAGCCTGACCTGTTGAAGCAATAAGGCCAGAATGTGGTATGTGGCCAAGATACCTGACTAAGATCTATTCTCAGGCTCATTCCACAGCTATACACAGCCCCCAAGTGCTTCTGCCTGTATAAACTGGTTACCAACAGAATTAACAGTACAAATATAATGGGGGGTGGTGTAATATAATGGGTTCCTGCTGTGGTGGTGGTGTGTAATATAATGGGTTCCTGCTATGGGGGTGGTGTAATATAATGGGTTCCTGCTGTGGTGGTGGTGGTGGTGGTGTAATATAATGGTTTCCTGCTGTGGTGGTGGTGTAATATAATGGGTTCCTGCTGTGGTGGTGTTATATAATGGGTTCCTGCTGGTGGTGGTGGTGGTGCAATATAATGGGTTCCTGCTGTGGTGGTGGTGGTGGTGTGTAATATAATGGGTTCCTGTGGTGGTATAATATAATGGGTTCCTGCTGTGGTGGTGGTGTAATATAATGGGTTCCTGCTGTGGTGGTGGTGTAATATAATGGGTTCCTGCTGTGGTGGTGGTGGTGTGTAATATAATGGGTTCCTGCTGTGGTGGTAGTGTAATATAATGGGTTCCTGCTGTGGGGGTGGTGTAATATAATGGGTTCCTGCTGTGGTGATGGTGGTGGTGTGTAATATAATGGGTTCCTGCTGTGGTGGTGGTGTAATATAATGGGTTCCTGCTGTGGTGGTGTAATATAATGGGTTCCTGCTGTGGTGGTGGTGTAATATAATGGGTTCCTGCTGTGGTGGTGGTGTAATATAATGGGTTCCTGCTGGTGGTGTAATATAATGGGACCTGCTGTGGTGGTGGTGTAATATAATGGGTTCCTGCTGGTGGTGGTGTAATATAATGGGTTCCTGCTGTGGTGGTGGTGGTGTGTGTAATATAATGGGTTCCTGCTGTGGTGGTAGTGTAATATAATGGGTTCCTGCTGTGGTGGGGTGGTGTGTAATATAATGGGTTCCTGCTGGTGGTGTGTAATATAATGAGTTCCTGCTGTGGTGGTGTGTAATATAATGGGTTCCTGCTGTGGTGGTGGTGTAATATAATGGGTTCCTGCTGTGGTGGTGTAATATAATGGGTTCCTGCTGTGGGGTTGTGGTGTAATATAATGGGTTCCCTGCTGTGGTGGTGTAATATAATGGGTTCCTGCTGTGGTGGTGTAATATAATGGGTTCCTGCTGTGGTGGTGGTGTAATATAATGGGTTCCTGCTGTGGTGGTGGTGTGTAATATAATGGGTTCCTGCTGTGGGTGGTGGTGGTGTGTAATATAATGGGTTCCTGCTGTGGTGGTGGTGGTGTGTAATATAATGGGTTCCTGCTGTGGTGGTGGTGGTGTGTAATATAATGGGTTCCTGCTGTGGTGGTGGTGGTGTGTAATATAATGGGTTCCTGCTGTGGTGGTGGTGTAATATAATGGGTTCCTGCTGTGCTGGTGGTGTAATATAATGGGTTCCTGCTGTGGTGGTGGTGTAATATAATGGGTTCCTGCTGTGGGGGTTGTGGTGTAATATAATGGGTTCCTGCTGTGGTGGTGTAATATAATGGGTTCCTGCTGTGGTGGTGTAATATAATGGGTTCCTGCTGTGGTGGTGGTGGTGTAATATAATGGGTTCCTGCTGTGGTGGTGGTGTAATATAAATGGGTTCCTGCTGTGGTGGTGGTGTAATATAATGGGTTCCTGCTGTGGTGGTGGTGGTGTCTATAATGGTTCCTGCTGTGGTGGTGGTGGTGTAATATAATGGGTTCACTGCTGTGGTGGTGGTGTAATATAATGGGTTCCTGCTGTGGTGGTGGTGGTGTAATATAATGGGTTCCTGCTGTGGTGGTGGTGTAATATAATGGGTTCCTGCTGTGGTGGTGGTGGTGTAATATAATGGGTTCCTGCTGTGGTGGTGTAATATAATGGGTTCCTGCTGTGGTGGTGGTGGTGGTGGTGGTGTAATATAATGGGTTCCTGCTGTGGTGGAGGTGTAATATAATGGGTTCCTGCTGTGGTGGTGGTGTAATATAATGGGTTCCTGCTGTGGTGGTGGTGGTGTAATATAATGGGTTCCTGCTGTGGTGGTGGTGGTGTAATATAATGGGTTCCTGCTGGTGGTGGTGGTGTAATATAATGGGTTCCTGCTGTGGTGGTGGTGTAATATAATGGGTTCCTGCTGTGGTGGTGGTGTAATATAATGGGCTCCTGCTGTGGTGGTGGTGGTGGTGTGTAATATAATGGGTTCCTGCTGTGGTGGTAGTGTAATATAATGGGTTCCTGCTGTGGTGGTGGTGGTGTGTAATATAATGGGTTCCTGCTGTGGTGGTGGTGGTGTGTAATATAATGGGTTCCTGCTGTGGTGGTGGTGGTGTGTAATATAATGGGTTCCTGCTGTGGTGGTGGTGGTGTGTAATATAATGGGTTCCTGCTGTGGTGGTGGTGGTGTGTAATATAATGGGTTCCTGCTGTGGTGGTGGTGTGTAATATAATGGGTTCCTGCTGTGGTGGTGGTGGTGTAATATAATGGGTTCCTGCTGTGGTGGTGGTGGTGTAATATAATGGGTTCCTGCTGTGGTGGTGGTGTGTAATATAATGGGTTCCTGCTGTGGTGGTGGTGTAATATAATGGGTTCCTGCTGTGGGGGTGGTGGTGTAATATAATGGGTTCCTGCTGTGGTGTGTAATATAATGGGTTCCTGCTGTGGGGGTGGTGGTGTAATATAATGGGTTCCTGCTGTGGTGGTGGTGTGTAATATAATGGGTTCCTGCTGTGGTGGTGGTGGTGTAATATAATGGGTTCCTGCTGTGGTGGTGGTGTGTAATATAATGGGTTCCTGCTGTGGTGGTGGTGGTGTAATATAATGGGTTCCTGCTGTGGGGGTGGTGGTGTAATATAATGGGTTCCTGCTGTGGTGGTGGTGTAATATAATGGGTTCCTGCTGTGGTGGTGGTGGTGTGTAATATAATGGGTTCCTGCTGTGGTGGTGGTGGTGTAATATAATGGGTTCCTGCTGTGGTGGTGGTGGTGTGTAATATAATGGGTTCCTGTTGTGGTGGTGGTGGTGGTGTGTAATATAATGGGTTCCTGCTGTGGTGGTGGTGTTGTGTAATATAATGGGTTCCTGCTGTGGTGGTGGTGTGTAATATAATGGGTTCCTGCTGTGGTGGTGTAATATAATGGGTTCCTGCTGTGGGGGGTGGTGGTGTAATATAATGGGTTCCTGCTGTGGGGGTGGTGGTGTAATATAATGGGTTCCTGCTGTGGTGGTGGTATAATATAATGGGTTCCTGCTGTGGTGGTGGTGTAATATAATGGGTTCCTGCTGTGGTGGTGGTGGTGTGTAATATAATGGGTTCCTGCTGTGGTGGTGGTGGTGGTGTGTAATATAATGGGTTCCTGCTGTGGTGGTGGTGTGTAATATAATGGGTTCCTGCTGTGGTGTGTAATATAATGGGTTCCTGCTGTGGTGGTGGTGTAATATAATGGGTTCCTGCTGTGGTGGTGTAATATAATGGGTTCCTGCTGTGGTGGTGTAATATAATGGGTTCCTGCTGTGGGGGTGTAATATAATGGGTTCCTGCTGTGGGGGTGTAATATAATGGGTTCCTGCTGTGGGGGTGGTGTAATATAATGGAGAGGAGGGAAGAGGAGAGCTGGAAAGAGAGGACAGAGAGGGGAGAGAAGGACAGGAGGAGGAGATGGTGTGTTGAGGGTAACTGAAGCTGGTATGACAGGACAGAGAGGGGAGAGAAGGACAGAGGAGGAGATGGAGTGTGTTGAGGGTAACTGAAGCTGGTATGACAGGACAGAGGGGAGAGAAGGACAGAGGAGGAGATGAGTGTGTTGAGGGTAACTGAAGCTGGTATGACAGGACAGAGGAGGAGATGGAGTGTGTTGAGGGTAACTGAAGCTGGTATGACAGGACAGAGAGGGGAGAGAAGGACAGAGGAGGAGATGGAGTGTGTTGAGGGTAACTGAAGCTGGTATGACAGGACAGAGGAGATGGAGTGTGTTGAGGGTAACTGAAGCTGGTATGACAGTTGGACATTTGTTTCACTGTGTGAAATGGACGGGAGTGTTACACCAATTGACTGGCTAACAAAACCCCTATTATTTCTCAACACTGAGCTGCTTATTTCAAGAAGGGTAGAAAGTAGAGCTTTCTTCAGCCAGCCAAATGAACAGTCTCTCTACTCCGCTCTCCCTCCCCTCTCTCTTCATAGCCTGGAGGCAGCTGGCCCTCATTTATCCCCCAACCCTCCTAGTCTCTTCCCTGTCCCTGCTTATCTCTCCCTGTTCTGGGACTCAGTAGGGGTGAGGGCTTGGGGGGGGGGATAGACTATCTGCAATCATGTCATCCATGCGTAGAGGAACACAGAGATCCACAGGGCTGGGTGGTAATCAGAGCCCATGTCATGTTATGCTATCAGAGTGAGGAGAGGGAGGGGGGAACTCCAACGTCAGTCTAGTAAAAACACCACGTGTCCAAACATTGAACACAAACACACTAAAACTGCATCGATGTTTTGTAAATGTTGGCCACTTCTCAAAGTAAAAAAAACGACTTAACTAGGTAATTGTCAAAGATTAGCGTGATAGATTGTTACCTTTGCTAAACTTCTTCAATTGGATAATATGAATACAATGAGAGAGAATTCCATATTCAGATGCAGCTGAAACATGTACAACATGAAGCCAAGTAAAACCTTCAGTTTACAGGAACTTTGTCCTCCGTCTAACGGCACGTGACAACAACAGAAAGAGGATGAAACACGTTCCTGTCTGGTCAGGACAGACCTATAGGGGGAGAGGTCTCAACCACCTGGTGGTGATTATAGACCTCTGGTCAGGAGAACAGACCTATAGGGGGAGAGGTCTCAACCACCTGGTGGTGATTATAGACCTCTGGTCTGGTCAGGAGGAGATCAACCACCTGGTGGTGATTATAGACCTCTGGTCTGGTCAGGAGGAGATCAACCACCTGGTGGTGATTATAGACCTCTGGTCTGGTCAGGAGGAGATAAACCACCTGGTGGTGATTATAGACCTCTGGTCTGGTCAGGAGGAGATAAACCACCTGGTGGTGATTATAGACCTCTGGTCTGGTCAGGAGGAGATAAACCACCTGGTGGTGATTATAGACCTCTGGTCTGGTCAGGAGGAGATAAACCACCTGGTGGTGATTATAGACCTCTGGTCTGGTCAGGAGGAGATAAACCACCTGGTGGTGATTATAGACCTCTGGTCTGGTCAGGAGGAGATAAACCACCTGGTGGTGATTATAGACCTCTGGTCAGGAGGAGATAAACCACCTGGTGATTATAGACCTCTGGTCAGGAGGAGATAAACCACCTGGTGATTATAGACCTCTGGTCTGGTCAGGAGGAGATGAACCACCTGGTGGTGATTATAGACCTCTGGTCAGGAGGAGATAAACCACCTGGTGATTATAGACCTCTGGTCTGGTCAGAGGAGATAAACCACCTGGTGATTATAGACCTCTGGTCTGGTCAGGAGGAGATAAACCACCTGGTGGTGATTATAGACCTCTGGTCTGGTCAGGAGGAGATAAACCACCTGGTGGTGATTATAGACCTCTGGTCTGGTCAGGAGGAGATAAACCACCTGGTGGTGATTATAGACCTCTGGTCAGGAGGAGATAAACCACCTGGTGATTATAGACCTCTGGTCAGGAGGAGATAAACCACCTGGTGATTATAGACCTCTGGTCTGGTCAGGAGGAGATGAACCACCTGGTGGTGATTATAGACCTCTGGTCAGGAGGAGATAAACCACCTGGTGATTATAGACCTCTGGTCTGGTCAGAGGAGATAAACCACCTGGTGATTATAGACCTCTGGTCTGGTCAGGAGGAGATAAACCACCTGGTGGTGATTATAGACCTCTGGTCAGGAGGAGATAAACCACCTGGTGATTATAGACCTCTGGTCAGGAGGAGATAAACCACCTGGTGATTATAGACCTCTGGTCTGGTCAGGAGGAGATGAACCACCTGGTGGTGATTATAGACCTCTGGTCTGGTCAGAGGAGATAAACCACCTGGTGATTATAGACCTCTGGTCTGGTCAGGAGGAGATAAACCACCTGGTGATTATAGACCTCTGGTCTGGTCAGGAGGAGATAAACCACCTGGTGGTGATTATAGACCTCTGGTCTGGTCAGGAGGAGATAAACCACCTGGTGGTGATTATATACCTCTGGTCAGGAGGAGATAAACCACCTGGTGGTGATTATAGACCTCTGGTCTGGTCAGGAGGAGATAAACCACCTGGTGATTATAGACCTCTGGTCTGGAGGAGATAAACCACCTGGTGGTGATTATAGACCTCTGGTCAGGAGGAGATAAACCACCTGGTGGTGATTATAGACCTCTGGTCTGGTCAGGAGGAGATAAACCACCTGGTGATTATAGACCTCTGGTCAGGAGGAGATAAACCACCTGGTGATTATAGACCTCGGGTCTGGTCAGGAGGAGATAAACCCCCTGGTGGTGATTATAGACCTCTGGTCTGGTCAGGAGGAAATAAACCACCTGGTGGTGATTATAGACCTCTGGTCAGGAGGAGATAAACCACCTGGTGATTATAGACCTCGGGTCTGGTCAGGAGGAGATAAACCCCCTAGTGGTGATTATAGACCTCTGGTCTGGTCAGGAGGAAATAAACCACCTGGTGGTGATTATAGACCTCTGGTCAGGAGGAGATAAACCACCTGGTGATTATAGACCCCGGGTCTGGTCAGGAGGAGATAAACCCCCTGGTGGTGATTATAGACCTCTGGTCAGGAGGAGATAAACCACCTGGTGATTATAGACCTCTGGTCTGGTCAGGAAAACAGACTGTGAGCTCATCTGTTTCTTGGCAGGTTTTACAGAGCAGGGCCGTGTTGTTCCACTGCACAGAACTTGGAGGTGGGGGGGCTGGGGACAAGCATGTGGTATTGATCAGCCCAAGCCCCAGAGCATAACACTGGCATGTACAGTACACCTGCTGAAACACACCATAGCTATGTACCAGCACAGATCCCAGACCTGGTGTAAAACCTTGGAGACCAGAACTCGAGTGCAAAACACCCACCAGCCTCAATGCTTGCACACAAACACATTCCCAGCTCTCAAAGTAGGGCCACAACAGGTCAGCTTCCCCGGGTGTGAAGAGCTCGGACAACTTTATACAAGTCCTTTAAGTAGATGAACACACCGTGTGAGTTTGTGTAACACAGTTTAGTCACTGATTTACAGACTAGGAGTTGGAGCGATGCCAGGTAATGTTGCAACAGCGTTTTAAAGATCACTTAACAACACATTATGTTAGTAGTGGAGGGACTGGGGGGAGAGAGAGATGGATGACTGTTAGAATTTCTGTCAGGAGTTTGTAAACACTGGTGTTCCAGCTGAGTTCTCTGCTCTCTATTGGTTGGTTGGTGTTCCAGCTGAGTTCTCGGCTCTCTATTGGTTGGTTGGTGTTCCAGCTGAGTTCTCTGCTCTCTATTGGTTGGTTGGTGTTCCAGCTGAGTTCTCGGCTCTCTATTGGTTGGTTGGTGTTCCAGCTGAGTTCTCTGCTCTCTATTGGTTGGTTGGTGTCCCAGCTGAGTTCTCGGCTCTCTATTGGTTGGTTGGTGTTCCAGCTGAGTTCTCGGCTCTCTATTGGTTGGTTGGTGTTCCAGCTGAGTTCTCGGCTCTCTATTGGTTGGTTGGTGTTCCAGCTGAGTTCTCTGCTCTCTATTGGTTGGTTGGTGTTCCAGCAGCTCTATTGGTTGGTTGGTGTTCCAGCTGAGTTCTCTGCTCTCTATTGGTTGGTTGGTGTCCCAGCTGAGTTCTCTGCTCTCTATTGGTTGGTTGGTGTCCCAGCTGAGTTCTATGCTCTCTATTGGTTGGTTGGTGTCCCAGCTGAGTTCTCTGCTCTCTATTGGTTGGTTGGTGTCCCAGCTGAGTTCTCTGCTCTCTATTGGTTGGTGTTCCAGCTGAGTTGATTGGTTGCCACTAGCATTGATTGGTTGCCAAACACATGCAGATAGACTGGGCTCTACAGCCAACAGTAGGGCTGGGACAACAACATCCTGACACAGACAAACATTACATCAGCTATTTTCAAGTAAACCTGTCACAAAACCAACAACTCCTAGTCTTATTCATGACCCAGAACACTTATTCTTGTTTTTCAGGAGAAATGTGATATACATCATTTTTTTATAATACATTTTACATAACCTAAAACAGATAGATGATCAATGCCTGTATTTTATTTAACCTTTATTTAACTAGGCAAGTCAGTTAAGAACAAATTCTTATTTTACAATGACGGCCTACCCCGGCCAAACCCGGAATTGTGAGCCGCCCTATGGGACTCCCAATCACAGCCGGATGTGATGCAGCCTGGATTCGAACCAGGTACTCTTGGTACTGAGATGCAGTGTCTTAGACCACTGCGCCACTCGGGAGGCTATACCAAAAGGCCAGCCAGCCCAAACCAAATAACACAAACTGCTTGTCAATAAGCAGCCTAGTTGGCTCTAATTCACTGGCTGGTTTTAGCCAGCCCTCATCTAATCCAGTTACAACCTGGTTCAGTGATACAGCCTCCACCTAGTGTAAGCCAATGGGATCATCACGGAGAACATACGTTCTAGCTTGTCTTACTTCACTTCCTGGACAGCTTCCCATAACACATACAGAGAGGACTCAAAATAATATCAAATGCATTTGGGGGGGGGGGGGGGTTGACTAGTATAGTACGTTCCTGCACAGCTGCAATGTTGGGTGCACCCTATTCCCTATATAGTGCACTACTTTGAACCAGGGCCATTAAAAGTAGTGCACTAAATAGGGAATAGGGTGTCCTTTGGGATGCACATTGAGAAAGTGTCACCCTGTTGAACTACATCCCAGTTCTCCAATCACAGGCCAAACACTGACCTCATCCTCACGTCTCGTTGCCTATAACAACACACACACACCAGGTCTATACAGGACCAGGAACACAGAACAGAACACAGCACGCTACCGAGACCCTTAAGAGATTCCAGCTGTGTTCAAAACCATGATTACCTCAACACACACACATACAGTCAGAGACATACACACTCACCATTACACACATAGACAGACACACAGGGGATAGAACATGATTACACCAGTGTATGAAGTGAACCAGAGTGAGCGGCCTTCCATCCATCTTCTATCTACTCATGAAAGCAAACAGCTACAGGGGTTGTAGGAGAGAAACAGGATACTTATTAGCTTAGTGCCAAATGGCACCCTTTCCCCTAAATAGTGCACTGCTTATGACCATACAGGGGGCCATTTGGGACTCAGCCAATGGCGATGGATCAGGTAGTTGTAACAGGGCATTAAGAGCAGCTGGCTGTAACAATAACTCTCTGGCTCCAAGGACATCTCTGTTCTGCCCTTCTCCGTGTCCGCAAATGGCACCCTATTCCCTATGTAGGCCCTGGTCAATAGTAGTGTACTACATAGGGAATAGGGGGCCCGTTTGGTACGTACCCTGCGACATCATTACATCACATACATCTCACAACAGGGGCTTTGGTGGAGTGGTCTGTTACAACGTGCAAGACACAAAGAGACACACACACAGTTCTCACAGGGAAAAGGAATGTTGTGTGTGAATGAGGTAAGGGACAGGTCTTCCATTCTGACCCCAACTAAAGGGTCAACTAGTTAAGGAAGAGTAAACTATTTGATTTCTTTCAGAATTGAGAATTGAGAATTGAGAGCCTCAGAGCTCGGGTGAAGGCTGAGAGCGTCAGAGCTCGGGTGAAGGCTGCGAGCGTCAGAGCTCGGGTGAAGGCTGCGAGCGTCAGAGCTCGGGTGAAGGCTGCGAGCGTCAGAGCTCGGGTGAAGGCTGCGAGCGTCAGAGTCAAGGTGAAGGTGCTCGGGTGAAGGCTGAGCGCGCCAGAGCTCGGGTGAAGGCTGAGCGCGCCAGAGCTCGGGTGAAGGCTGAGCGCGCCAGAGCTCGGGTGAAGGCTGAGCGCGCCAGAGCTCGGGTGAAGGCTGAGCGCGCCAGAGCTCGGGTGAAGGCTGAGCGCGCCAGAGCTCGGGTGAAGGCTGAGAGCGCCAGAGCTCGGGTGAAGGCTGAGAACGCCAGAGCTCGGGTGAAGGCTGAGAACGCCAGAGCTCGGGTGAAGGCTGAGAACGCCAGAGCTCGGGTGAAGGCTGAGAACGCCAGAGCTCGGGTGAAGGCTGAGAACGCCACAGCTCGGGTGAAGGCGGAGAACGCCACAACTCGGGTGAAGGCGGAGAACGCCACAACTCGGGTGAAGGCGGAGAACGCCACAACTCGGGTGAAGGCGGAGAACGCCACAACTCGGGTGAAGGCGGAGAACGCCACAACTCGGGTGAAGGCGGAGAACGCCACAACTCAGGTGAAGGCGGAGAACGTCACAACTCAGGTGAAGGCGGAGGGCGCCACAACTCAGGTGAAGGCGGAGAACGCCACAACTCGGTGAAGGCGGAGAACGCCACAACTCAGGTGAAGGCGGAGAACGCCACAACTCAGGTGAAGGCGGAGAACGCCACAACTCGGTGAAGGCGGAGAACGCCACAACTCAGGTGAAGGCGGAGAACGCCACAACTCGGGTGAAGGCGGAGAACGCCTGGCTCAGGTGAAGGCGGAGAACGCCTACAACTCGGGGTGAAGGCGGAGAACGCACACAACTCAGGTGAAGGCGGAACGTCACAACTCAGGTGAAGCGTTCTGAATCTAGTTGGAAGATTCCTGGAAGCCGATGATGGAATAAGGCAATTTAGGGGAAATTACCTGAATTTTACAACGCTACCCGAGAGGGAGTGAAATTCAGACCTCCACCAAGAAGACATCTGACAGCAACACATTGTAAGCAGCATGTAGGCTGGCTTCTCCACAGGTACAGCTGTTGCTGTGAGAGCAGCTAATCTACCAGCGGGGATGTACTGTACAAACATGCAATAAAGAGATCGCTCACGTCGCCACAGGTTGAACATCACTTCTGTGTGTGTGAGCTGCCAGGCTGCCTACGCCCTTATTAAAGACCAGGGTAAGTTTCTCTATAGTCTAGAATGGCTTCTCTCATCAATGTGAGACAGGCCACGTCCCAAATTTAACTATATTCCCTATATAGTGCACTACTTTTGAACAGGGCCCATAGAGCTGTGGTCAAAAAAGTAGTGGACAATATAGGGAATAGTGTGTGAAATGTGGATTTGGGAAGCACCTGTGTCAGGACACAGTCACTGACACCAACACACCAGTGTTATCATTGTTCTGCGTCGCTCTGCAACAGAGCA
>NW_027035770.1:0-11587 GCF_034236695.1 Oncorhynchus nerka
CTCTGTACATATCTGTAGCACAGCCCTTATCTAGCTCTGTACATACCTGTAACACAGTCCTTATCTAGCTCTGGAAATACCTAGAGCACAGTCCTTATTTAGCTCTGGAAATACCTATAGCACAGTCCTTATCTAGCTCTGGAAATACCTAGAGCACAGTCCTTATTTAGCTCTGGAAAAACCTATAGCACAGTCCTTATCTAGCTCTGGAAATACCTAGAGCACAGTCCTTATCTAGCTCTGTACATACCTATAGCACAGTCCTTATCTAGCTCTGTACATACCTATAGAATAGCCCTTATCTAGCTCTGTACATACCTGTAGCACAGCCCTTATCTAGCTCTATACATACCTGTAGCACAGTCCTTATCTAGCTCTGGAAATACCTAGAGCACAGTCCTTATTTAGCTCTGGAAATACCTATAGCACAGTCCTTATCTAGCTCTGGAAATACCTAGAGCACAGTCCTTATTTAGCTCTGGAAATACCTATAGCACAGTCCATATCTAGCTCTGGAAATACCTAGAGCACAGTCCTTATCTAGCTCTGTACATACCTATAGCACAGCCCTTATCTAGCTCTGTACATATCTGTAGCACAGCCCTTATCTAGCTCTGTACATACCTGTAGCACAGTCCTTATCTAGCTCTGGAAATACCTAGAGCACAGTCCTTATTTAGCTCTGGAAATACCTATAGCACAGTCCTTATCTAGCTCTGGAAATACCTAGAGCACAGTCCTTATTTAGCTCTGGAAAAACCTATAGCACAGTCCTTATCTAGCTCTGGAAATACCTAGAGCACAGTCCTTATCTAGCTCTGTACATACCTATAGCACAGTCCTTATCTAGCTCTGTACATACCTATAGCACATCCCTTATCTAGCTCTGTACATACCTGTAGCACAGCCCTTATCTATCTCTATACATACCTGTAGCACAGTCCTTATCTAGCTCTGGAAATACCTAGAGCACAGTCCTTATTTAGCTCTGGAAATACCTATAGCACAGTCCTTATCTAGCTCTGGAAATACCTAGAGCACAGTCCTTATTTAGCTCTGGAAATACCTATAGCACAGTCCATATCTAGCTCTGGAAATACCTAGAGCACAGTCCTTATCTAGCTCTGTACATACCTATAGCACAGCCCTTATCTAGCGCTGTACATATCTGTAGCACAGCCCTTATCTAGCTCTGTACATACCTATAGCACAGCCCTTATCTAGCTCTGTACATACCTGTAGCACAGCCCTTATCTAGCTGTATATACCTATAGCACAGCCCTTACCTAGCTCTGTACATACCTATAGCACAGCCCTTATCTAGCTATTGAAATACCTAGAGCACAGCCATTATCTAGCTCTGTACATACCTATAGCACAGCCCTTATCTAGCTCTGCACATACCTATAGCACAGCCCTTATCTATCTCTGTACATACCTATAGCACAGCCCTTATCTAGCTCTGTACATACCTGTAGCACAGCCCTTATCTAGCTCTGTACATACCTGTAGCACAGTCCTTATCTAGCTCTGGAAATACCTAGAGCACAGTCCTTATCTAGCTCTGGAAATACCTAGAGCACAGTCCTTATCTGGCTCTGGAAAAACCTAGAGCACAGTCCTTATTTAGCTCTGGAAGTACCTATAGCACAGTCCTTATCTAGCTCTGGAAATACCTAGAGCACAATCCTTATCTTGCTCTGGAAATACCTAGAGCACAGTCCTTATTTAGCTCTGGAAATACCTAGAGCACAGTCCTTATTTAGCTCTGGAAATACCTAGAGCACAGTCCTTATTTAGCTCTGTTCATACCTATAGCACAGCCCTTATCTTGCTCTGGAAATACCTAGAGCACAGTCCTTATCTTAGCTCTGGAAATACCTATAGCACAGTCCTTATCTAGCTCTGGAAATACCTATAGCACAGTCCTTATCTAGCTCTGGAAATACCTAGAGCACAGTCCTTATCTAGCTCTGGAAATACCTATAGCACAGTCCTTATCTAGCTCTGGAAATACCTAGAGCACAGTCCTTGTTAGCTCTGGAAATACCTAGAAGCACAGTCCTTATCAACTCTGGAAATACCTATAGCACAGTCTTATCTAGCTCTGTACATACCTATGCTTTAGCTCTTATCTAGCTCATGCATACCTATAGCACAGCCCTTATCTAGCTCTGTACATACCTATGCTCTGTACATACCAGCCCTTATCTAGCTCTGTAGCACAGCCCTTATCTAGCTCTGTACATACCTGTAGCACTGCCCATATCTAGCTCTGTACATACCTGTAGCACAGTCCTTATCTAGCTCTGGAAATACCTAGAGCACAGTCCTTATCTAGCTCTGGAAATACCTAGAGCACAGTCCTTATCTGGCTCTGGAAAACCTAGAGCACAGTCCTTATTAGCTCTGGAAGTACCTATAGCACAGTCCTTATCTAGCTCTGGAAATACCCTGAAGCACAATCCTTATCTTGCTCTGGAAATACCTAGAGCACAGTCCTTATTTAGCTCTGGAAATACCTAGAGCACAGTCCTTATTTAGCTCTGGAAATACCTAGAGCACAGTCCTTATTTAGCTCTGTTCATACCTATAGCACAGCCCTGCTCTTGCTCTGGAAATACCTAGAGCACAGTCCTTATCTTGCTCTGGAAATACCTAGAGCACAGTCCTTATTTAGCTCTGGAAATACCTATAGCACAGTCCTTATCTAGCTCTGGAAATACCTAGAGCACAGTCCTTATTTAGCTCTGGAAATACCTAGAGCACAGTCCTTATCTAGCTCTGGAAATACCTATAGCACAGTCCTTATCTAGCTCTGTACATACCTATAGCACAGCTCTTATCTAGCTCTGTACATACCTATAGCACAGCCCTTATCCTAGCTCTGTACAACCTATGCCCTTATCTATATACCTGTAGCACAGCCCTTATCTAGCTCTGTACATACCTGTAGCACAGTCATATCTAGCTCTGGAAATACCTAGAGCACAGTCCTTATCTAGCTCTGGAAATACCTAGAGCACAGTCCTTATCTGTCTCTGGAAAAACCAGCACAGTCCTTATTTAGCTCTGGAAGTACCTATAGCACAGTCCTTATCTAGCTCTGGAAATACCTAGAGCACAATCCTTATCTTGCTCTGAAATACCTAGAGCACAGTCATGTTTAGCTCTGGAAATACCTAGAGAGGCACAGTCTTAGCTCTGGAAATACCTAGAGCACAGTCCTTATTTAGCTCTGTTCATACCTATAGCACAGTCCATTATCTTGCTCTGGAAATACCTAGAGCACAGTCCTTATCTTGCTCTGGAAATACCTAGAGCACAGTCCTTATTTAGCTCTGGAAATACCTATAGCACAGTCCTTATCTAGCTCTGGAAATACCTAGAGCACAGTCCTTATTTAGCTCTGGAAATACCTAGAGCACAGTCCTTATCTAGCTCTGGAAATACCTATAGCACAGTCCTTATCTAGCTCTGTACATACCTATAGCACAGCTCTTATCTAGCTCTGTACATACCTATAGCACAGCCCTTATCTAGCTCTGTACATACCTATAGCACAGCCCTTATCTAGCTCTGTACATATCTGTAGCACAGCCCTTATTTAGCTCTGGAAATACCTAGAGCACAGTCCTTATTTAGCTCTGGAAATACCTAGAGCACATTCCTTATTTAGCTCTGTTCATACCTATAGCACAGCCCTTATCTTGCTCTGGAAATACCTAGAGCACAGTCCATATCTTGCTCTGGAAATACCTAGAGCACAGTCCTTATTTAGCTCTGGAAATACCTATAGCACAGTCCTTATCTAGCTCTGGAAATACATAGAGCACAGTCCTTATTTAGCTCTGGAAATACCTATAGCACAGTCCATATCTAGCTCTGGAAATACCTAGAGCACAGTCCTTATCTAGCTCTGTACATACCTATAGCACAGCCCTTATCTAGCTCTGTACATATCTGTAGCACAGCCATATCTAGCTCTGTACATACCTATAGCTGCCCTTACCTAGCTCTGTACATACCTATAGCACAGCCCTTATCTAGCTGTATATACCTTTACCTAGCTCTGTACATACCTATGTACAGCCCTTATCTAGCTCTGCAAATACCTAGAGCACAGCCATATCTATCTGTACATACCTATTTACAGCCCTTATCTGCTCTGCACATCTGTAGCCCTTATATCTCTGTACATTTTCTATAGCACAGTATATCTAGCTCTGTACATATCTGTAGCACAGCCCTTATCTAGCTCTGTACATACCTATAGCACAGCCCTTATCTAGCTCTGTACATACCTATAGCACAGCCCTTATCTAGCTCTGTACATACCACCTATACACAGCCCTTATCTAGCTCTGTACATACCTATAGCACAGCCCTTATCTAGCTCTGTACATACCTGTAGCACAGTCCTTATCTAGCTCTGGAAATACCTAGAGCACACAGTCCTTATCTAGCTCTGGAAATACCTAGAGCACAGTCCTTATCTGGCTCTGGAAATACCTAGAAGCACAGTCCTTATTTAGCTCTGGAAGTACCTATAGCACAGTCCTTATCTAGCTCTGGAAATACCTAGAGCACAGTCCTTATTTAGCTCTGGAAATACCTAGAGCACAGTCCTTATTTAGCTCTGGAAATACCTAGAGCACAGTCCTTATCTAGCTCTGGAAATACCTATAGCACAGTCCTTATCTAGCTCTGTACATACCTATAGCACAGCCCTTATCTAGCTCTGTACATACCTATAGCACAGCCCTTATCTAGCTCTGTACATACCTATAGCACAGCCCTTATCTAGCTATGTACATACCTATAGCACACATCCCTTATCTAGCTCTGTACATACCTATAGCACAGCCCTTATCTAGCTCTGTACACACCTATAGCACAGCCCTTATCTAGCTCTGTACATACCTATACACAGCCTATCTAGCTCTGTATATACCTATAGCACAGCCCCTTACCTAACTATGTATATACCTATAGCACAGCCCTTATCTAGCTCTGTACATACCTATAGCACAGCCCTTATCTAGCTATTGAAATACCTAGAGAGCACAGCCCTTATTTAGCTCTGGAAGTACCTATAGCAGTCCTTATCTAGCTCTGGAAATACCTGAGCACAATCCTTATCTTGTCTGGAAATACCTAGAGCACAGTCCCCTTGTTAGCTCTGTTCATACCTAGAGCACAGTCCCCTTATTTAACTCTGGAAATACCTAGAGAGCACAATCCATATCTTGCTCTGAAATACCTAGAGCACAGTCCTTATGTTAGCTCTGTAAATACCTATAGCACAGTCCTTATCTAGCTCTGGAAATACCTAGAGCACAGTCCTTATTTAGCTCTGGAAATACCTAGAGCACAGTCCTTATCTAGCTCTGGAAATACCTAGCACAGTCCTTTATCTAGCTCTGTACATACCTATAGCACAGCTCTTATCTAGCTCTGTACATACCTATAGCAGCCCTTATCTAGCTCTGTACATACCTATAGCACAGCCCTCTAGCTCTGTACATATCTGTAGCACAGCCCTTATTTAGCTCTGGAAATACCTAGAGCACAGTCCTTATTTAGCTCTGGAAATACCTAGAGCACAGTCCTTATTAGCTCTATTTCATACCTATAGCACAGCCCTTATCTTGCTCTGAAATACCTAGAGCACAGTCCTTATCTTGCTCTGGAAATACCTAGAGCACAGTCCTTATTAGCTCTGGAAATACCTATAGCACAGTCCTTATCTAGCTCTGGAAATACATAGAGCACAGTCCTTATCTAGCTCTGGAAATACCTATAGCACAGTCCATATCTAGCTCTGGAAATACCTAGAGCACAGTCCTTATCTAGCTCTGTACATACCTATAGCACAGCCCTTATCTAGCTCTGTACATACCTGTACACAGCCCTTATCTAGCTGTATATACCTATATAGCACAGCCCTTACCTAACTCTGTACATACCTATAGCACAGCCCTTATCTAGCTATTGAAATACCTAGAGCACAGCCATTATCTAGCTCTGTACATACCTGGCACAGCCCTTATCTAGCTCTGCACACATACCTATAGCACAGCCCTTATCTATCTCTGTACATACCTATAGCACAGCCCTTATCTAGCTCTGTACATATCTGTAGCACAGCCTTATCTAGCTCTGTACATACCTATAGCACAGCCCTTATCTAGCTCTGTACATACCTAGCACAGCCCTTATCTAGCTCTGCACATACCTATAGCACAGCCCTTATCTAGCTCTGTACATACCTATAGCACAGCCCTTATCTAGCTCTGTACATACCTGTAGCACAGCCCCTTATCTAGCTCTGTACATACCTGTAGCACAGTCCCTTATCTAGCTCTGGAAATACCTAGAGCACAGTCCTTATCTAGCTCTGGAAATACCTAGAGCACAGTCCTTATCTGGCTTTGGAAATACCTAGAGCACAGTCCTTATTTAGCTCTGGAAGTACCTATAGCACAGTCCTTATCTAGCTCTGGAAATACCTAGAGCACAGTCCTTATCTTGCTCTGGAAATACCTAGAGACACAGTCCTTATTTAGCTCTGGAAATACCTATAGCACAGTCCTTATCTAGCTCTGGAAATACCTAGAGCACAGTCCTTATTTAGCTCTGGAAATACCTAGAGCACAGTCCTTATCTAGCTCTCTGGAAATACCTATAGCACAGTCCTTATCTAGCTCTGTACATACCTATAGCACAGCCCTTATCTGCTCTGTACATACCTATAGCACAGCCCTTATCTAGCTATGTACATACCTATAGCACATCCCATATCTAGCTCTGTACATACCTATAGCACAGCCCTTATCTAGCTCTGTATATACCTATAGCACAGCCCTTACCTAACTATGTATATACCTATAGCACAGCCCTTATCTATCTGTACATACCTATGTACAACCCTTATCTAGCTATTGAAATACCTAGAGCACAGCCATTATCTAGGTCTGTACATACCTACTTACACCCTTATCTAGCTCTGCACATACCACCTGCACAGCCTTATCTAGCTCTGTACGCACCTATAGCACAGCCCTTATCAGCTCTGTACATACCTGTAACACAGCCCTTACCTAGCTCTGTACATACCTGTAACACAGCCTTACCTAGCTCTGTACATACCTATAGCACAGCCCTTATCTAGCTCTGTACATACTTCTAACACAGTCCTTACCTAACTCTGTACATACCTATAGCACAGCCCTTACTGAGCTCTGTACATACCTGAAACATAGTCCTTACCTAGCGCTGTACATACCTATAACACAGCCCTTATCTAGCTCTGTACATACTTCTAACACAGCCTTACCTGACTCTGTACATACCTATAGCACAGTCCTTACCTAGCTCTGCACATACCTCTAACACAGTCCTTACCTGACTCTGTACACACCTATAGCACAGCCATTATTTAGCTCTGTACATACCTCTAACACAGTCCTTACCTAGCTCTGTACATATATCTTACACAGTCCTGAACTAGCTCTGTACATACGTCTAACACACCCTTAGCTAGCTCTGTATATACCTGTAGCACAGTCCTTACCTAGCTCTGCACATACCTCTAACACAGTCCTTACCTGACTCTGTACATACCTATAGCACAGCCATTATTTAGCTCTGTACATACCTCTAACACAGTCCTTACCTAGCTCTGTACATATATCTTACACAGTCCTGAACTAGCTCTGTACATACGTCTAACACACCCTTAGCTAGCTCTGTATATACCTGTAGCACAGTCCTTACCTAGCTCTGCACATACCTCTAACACAGTCCTTACCTGACTCTGTACATACCTATAGCACAGACATTATTTAGCTCTGGACATACCTCTAACACAGTCCTTACCTAGCTCTGTACATATCTCTTACACAGACCTGAACTAGCTCTGTACATACGTCTAACACACCCTTACCTAGCTCTGTACATACCTATAGCACAGCCCTTATCTAGTTCTGTGCATACCTATAGCACAGCCCTTATCTAGCTCTGGAAATACCTATAGCACAGCCCTTATCAAACTCCGTACACACCTAAAGCACAGCCCTCCCCTAGCTCTGAACACATCTATAGCACAGCCCTTATCTAGCTCTGTACATACCTATAGCACAGTCCTTACCTAGCTCTGCACATACCTCTAACACAGTCCTTACCTATCTCTATACATACCTCTAACACAGTCATTACCAAGCTCTGTACATACTTAGAGCAAGGCCCTTATCTAGCTCTGTACATACCTATAGCACAGCCCTAATCAAGCTCTGTACATACCTCTAACACAGTCCTTACCTAACTCTCTACATACCTCTAACAAAGTCCTTGTCTAGCTCTGTACATACCTATGGCACAGTCCTTACCTATCTCTGTCTCTACTTCTAACACAGTTCTTACCTAGCTCTGTACATACCTCTAACACAGTCCGTACCTGACTCTGTACATACCTCTCACACAGCCCTTATCTAGCTCTGTTCATACCTCTAATACAGTACTTACCTCTAACACAGTACTTACCTAGCTCTGTACATACCTCTAACACAGTCCTTACCTAACTCTCTACATACCTCTAACAAAGTCCTTGTCTAGCTCTGTACATACCTATGGCACAGTCCTTACCTATCTCTGTCTCTACTTCTAACACAGTTCTTACCTAGCTCTGTACATACCTCTAACACAGTCCTTACCTGACTCTGTACATACCTATAGCACAGCCCTAATCAAGCTCTGTACATACCTCTAACACAGTCCTTACCTAACTCTCTACATACCTCTAACAAAGTCCTTGTCTAGCTCTGTACATACCTATAGCACAGCCCTTATCTAACTCTGTACATACTTCTAACACAGTCCTTACCTAACTCTGTACATACCTATAGCACAGCCCTTACTGAGCTCTGTACATACCTGAAACACAGTCCTCACCTAGCTCTGTACATACCTTTAACACAGCCCTTATCTATCTCTGTACATATTTCTAACACAGTCCTTACCTGACTCTGTACATACCTATAGCACAGCCATTATTTAGCTCTGTAAAAACCACTAACACAGTCCCTACCTAGCTATGTACATATCTCTTACACCGTCCTGAACTAGCTCTGTACATACGTCTAACACACCCTTAGCTAGCTCTGTATATACCTGTAGCACAGCCCTTATCTAGCTCTGTGCATACCTCTAAGACAGTCCTTACCTAGCTCTGTACATACCTCTAACACAGTCCTGAACTAGCTCTGTACATACCTCTAACACAGTCCTTACCTAGCTCTGTACATATCTCTTACACAGTCCTGAACTAGCTCTGTATATACGTCTAACACACCCTTAGCTAGCTCTGTATATACCTGTAGCACAGCCCTTATCTAGCTCTGTACATACCTATAGCACAGCCCTTATCTAGCTCTGTACATACCTATAGCACAGCCCTTATCTAGCTCTGTACATACCTATAGCACAGCCCTTATCTAGCTCTGTATATACCTATAGCACAGCCCTTATCTAGCTCTGTACATACCTATAGCACAGCCCTTATCTAGCTCTGTACATACCTATAGCACAGCCCTTATCTAGCTATGTACATACCTATAGCACAGCCCTTATCTAGCTCTGTACATACCTATAGCACAGCCCTTATCTAGCTCTGTACACACCTATAGCACAGCCCTTATCTAGCTCTGTACATACCTATAGCACAGCCCTTATCTAGCTCTGTATATACCTATAGCACAGCCCTTACCTAGCTATGTATATACCTATAGCACAGCCCTTATCTAGCTCTGTACACACCTATAGCACAGCCCTTTTCTAGCTCTGTACATACCTATAGCACAGCCCTTATCTAGCTCTGTACATACCTATAGCACAGCCCTTATCTAGCTCTGTACATACCTATAGCACAGCCCTTATCTAGCTGTTGAAATACCTAGAGCACAGCCATTATCTAGCTCTGTACATACCTATAGCACACCCTTTATCTAGCTCTGCACATACCTATAGCACAGCCCTTATCTAGCTCTGTACATACCTATAGCACAGCCCTTATCTAGCTCTGTACATACCTGTAGCACAGCCCTTATCTAGCTCTGTACATACCTGTAGCACAGTCCTTATCTAGCTCTGGAAATACCTAGAGCACAGTCCTTATTTAGCTCTGGAAATACCTATAGCACAGTCCTTATCTAGCTCTGGAAATACCTAGAGCACAGTCCTTATTTAGCTCTGGAAATACCTATAGCACAGTCCATATCTAGCTCTGGAAATACCTAGAGCACAGTCCTTATCTAGCTCTGTACATACCTATAGCACAGCCCTTATCTAGCTCTGTACATATCTGTAGCACAGCCCTTATCTAGCTCTGTACATACCTGTAGCACAGTCCTTATCTAGCTCTGGAAATACCTAGAGCACAGTCCTTATTTAGCTCTGGAAATACCTATAGCACAGTCCTTATCTAGCTCTGGAAATACATAGAGCACAGTCCTTATCTAGCTCTGGAAATACCTAGAGCACAGTCCTTATTTAGCTCTGGAAATACCTAGAGCACAGTCCTTATCTGGCTCTGGAAATACCTCAAGCACAGTCCTTATCTAGCTCTGGAAATACCTAGAGCACAGTCCTTATCTTGCTCTGGAAATACCTAGAGCACAGTCCTTATCTAGCTCTGGAAATACCTAGAGCACAGTCCTTATTTAGCTCTGGAAATACCTAGAGCACAGTCCTTATTTAGCTCTGGAAATACCTAGAGCACAGTCCTTATTTAGCTCTGTTCATACCTATAGCACAGCCCTTATCTTGCTCTGGAAATACCTAGAGCACAGTCCTTATCTTGCTCTGGAAATACCTAGAGCACAGTCCTCATTTAGCTCTGGAAATACCTATAGCACAGTCCTTATCTAGCTCTGGAAATACCTAGAGCACAGTCCTTATTTAGCTCTGTTCATACCTATAGCACAGCCCTTATTTAGCTCTGGAAATACCTAGAGCACAGTCCTTATCTTGCTCTGGAAATACCTAGAGCACAGTCCTTATTTAGCTCTGGAAATACCTAGAGCACAGTCCTTATCTAGCTCTGGAAATACCTAGCACAGTCCTTATCTAGCTCTGTACATACCTATAGCACAGCCCTTATCTAGCTCTGAAATACCTAGAGCACAGTCCTTATCTTAGCTCTGAACATACCTATAGCACAGTCCTTATCTAGCTCTGACATACTGAGCACAGCCTTATCTACTCTGAATACCTATAGCACAGTCCTTATCTAGCTCTGGAAATACCTAGAGCACAGTCCTTATTTAGCTCTGGGAAATACCTATAGCACAGTCCTTATCTAGCTCTGGAAATACCTAGAGTCACTATAGTCCTTATTTAGCTCTGGAAATACCTAGAGCACAGTCCTTATCTTGCTCTGGAAATACCTAGAGCACAGTCCTTATCTTGCTCTGGGAAATACCTAGAGCACAGTCCTTATCTTGCTCTGGAAATACCTAGAGCACAGTCCTTATTTAGCTCTGGAAAACCTATAGCACAGTCCTTATCTAGCTCTGGAAATACCTAGAGC
>NW_027035771.1:0-11589 GCF_034236695.1 Oncorhynchus nerka
CCCCAGGTTCCAGTTACCTATAGCCTTCCAGCAGACCAACCTGTCCTCCCTCTCCCCCTCAGGTTCCAGTTTCATATAGCCTTCCAGCAGACCAACCTGCCCTCTCCTCCCTCCCCCTCAGGTTCCAGTTACCTATAGCCTGCCAGCAGACCAACCTGCCTCCTCCTCCCCCTCAGGTTCCAGTTACCAATAGCCTTCCAGCAGACCAACCTGTCCTCCACTCCCCCAGGTTCCAGTTACCTATAGCCTTCCAGCAGACCAACCTGTCCTCCCCTCCTCAGGTTCCAGTTACCACCTGTCCTCCAGCGACCAACCTGCCCTCCCTCCTCTCCCCCGGGTTCCCGGTGCCTATAGCCTCTCCCCCAGGCAGACCAGCCTGTAGACCAACCTCCTCCCTCCCTCCCCCCCCAGGTTCCAGTTGCCTATAGCCTCCCAGCAGACCAACCTGTCCTCCCTCCCTCCCCCAGGTTCCAGTTACCTATAGCCTTCCAGCAGACCAGCCTGCCCTCCCTCCCTCTCCCCCAGGTTCCAGTTACCTATAGCCTCCCAGCAGACCAACCTGTCCTCCCTCCCTCCCAGGTTCCAGTTACCTATAGCCTTCCAGCAGACCAACCTGCCCTCCCTCCCTCCCCCCAGGTTCCAGTTACCTACAAGCCTTCCAGCAGACCAACCTGTCCTCCTCTCCCCCAGGTTCCAGTTGCCTATAGCCTTCCAGTAGACCAGCCTGTCCTCCCTCCCCAGGTTCCAGTTACCTATGGCCTTCCAGCAGACCAGCCTGCCCTCCCTCTCCCCCAGGTTCCAGTTACCTATAGCCTTCCAGCAGACCAACCTGCCCTCCCTCCCTCCCCAGGTTCCTCCCCCAGCAGACCAAGCCCTCCCTCCTCCCCATCAGGTTCCAGTTACCTATAGCCTTCCAGCAGACCAACCTGCCCTCCACTCCCCCAGGTTCCAGTTACCTATAGCCTTCCAGCTGACCAACCTTGTCCTCCTCTCAGGTTCCAGGCCTTCCAGCAGGTCCTACCTCCCCCCAGGTTCCTTCATAGCCTTCCAGCAGACCAACCTGCCCTCCCTCCTCTCCCCCTGGATCCAGTTACCTATAGCATTCCAGCAGACCACCTGTCCTCCTCCCCCAGGTTCCAGTTACCACAGCCTTCCAGCAGACTAACCTGTCCTCCCTCCCCCCCCAGGTTCCAGTTACCTATAGCCTTCCAGCAGACCAACCTGTCCTCCCTCCCTCCAGGTTCCAGCTACTCCATAGCCTTCCCTCCCCCTCAGGTTCCAGTTACCTATAGCCTGCCAGCAGACCAACCTGTCCTCCCTCCCCCTCCAGGTTCCAGTTACCTATAGCCTTCCAGCAGACCAACCTGTCCTCCCTCCCCTCCAGGTTCCAGTTACCTATAGCCTTCCAGCAGACCAACCTGTCCTCCCTCCTCCCTCCCCTCCAAGTTCCAGTTACCTATAGCCTTCCAGCAGACCAACCTGTCCTCCCTCCCCCCAGGTTCCAGTTACCTATAACCTTCCTAGCCGACCAACCTGTCCTCCCTCCCCTCAGGTTCCAGTTACCTATAGCCTTCCAGCAGACCAACCTGTCCTCCCTCCCCCTCAGGTTCCAGTTACCTATAGCCTTCCAGCAGACCAACCTGCCCTCCCTCCCTCCCCTCCAGGTTCCAGTTACCTATAGCCTTCCAGCAGACCAACCTGTCCTCCCTCCCCCCAGGTTCCAGTTACCTATAGCCTTCCAGCAGACCAACCTGTCCTCCCTCCCCCCCAGGTTCCAGTTACCTATAGCCTTCCAGCAGACAAACCTGTCCTCCCTCCCCTCCAGGTTCCAGTTACCTATAGCCTTCCAGCAGACCAACCTGCCCTCCTCCCTCCCCCAGGTTCCAGTTACCTATAGCCTTCCAGCAGACCAACCTGCCCTCCCTCCCTCCCCTCCAGGTTCCAGTTACCTATAGCCTTCCAGCAGACCAACCTGTCCTCCCTCCCCTCCAGGTTCCAGTTACCTATAGCCTTCCAGCAGACCAACCTGTCCTCCCTCCCCCAGGTTCCAGTTACCTATAGCCTTCCAGCAGACCAACCTGTCCTCCCTCCCCCTCAGGTTCCAGTTACCTATAGCCTTCCAGCAGACCAACCTGTCCTCCCTCCCTCCCTCCAGGTTCCAGTTACCTATAGCCTTCCAGCAGACCAACCTGTCCTCCTCCTCCCCTCAGGTTCCAGTTACCTATAGCCTTCCAGCAGACCAACCTGTCCTCCCCCTCCCTCCAGGTTCCAGTTACCTATAGCCTTACAGCAGACCAACCTGTCCTCCCTCCCCCAGGTTCCAGTTACCTATAGCCTTCCAGCAGACCAACCTGTCCCTCCCTCCCCTCAGGTTCCAGTTACCTATAGCCTTCCAGCAGACCAACCTGTCCTCCCTCCCCTCCAGGTTCCAGTTACCTATAGCCTTCCAGCAGACCAACCTGTCCTCCCTCCCCTCCAGGTTCCAGTTACCTATAGCCTTCCAGCAGACCAACCTGTCCTCCCCTCCCCCAGGTTCCAGTTACCTATAGCCTTCCAGCAGACCAACCTGTCCTCCCTCCCCCTCAGGTTCCAGTTACCTATAGCCTTCCAGCAGACCAACCTGTCCTCCTCCCTCCCCTCAGGTTCCAGTTACCTATAGCCTTCCAGCAGACCAACCTGTCCTCCCTCCCCCCAGGTTCCAGTTACCTATAGCCTTCCAGCAGACCAACCTGCCCTCCCTCCCTCCCCTCAGGTTCCAGTTACCTATAGCCTTCCAGCAGACTAACCTGCCTCCTCCTCCCCCAGGTTCCAGTTACCTATAGCCTTCCAGCAGACCAACCTGCCCTCCCTCCCTCTCCCCAGGTTCCAGTTACCCATAGCCTTCCAGCAGACCAACCTGTCCTCCCTCCCCCAGGTTCCAGTTACCTATAGCCTTCCAGCAGACCAACCTGTCCCCTCCCCCAGGTTCCAGTTACCTATAGCCTTCCAGACCAACCTGTCCTCCCCTCCCCCAGGTTCCAGTTACCTATAGCCTTCCAGCAGACCAACCTGCCCTCCCTCCCTCCCCATCAGGTTCCAGTTACCCATGATTCCAGCAGAACCTGTCCTTCCTCCCCCCAGGTTCCAGTTACCTATAGCCTTCCAGCAGACCAACCTGTCCCTCCCCTCCTCCAGGTTCCAGTTACCTATAGCCTTCCAGCAGACCAACCTGTCCTCCCTCCCCCCAGGTTCCAGTTACCCATAGCTTCCAGCAGACCAACCTGTCCTCCCTCCCCCCCAGGTTCCAGTGCTACCCATAGCCTTCCAGACTAACCCTGTTAACCTGTCCTCCTCCCCTCCAGGTTCCAGTGCTACTACAGCCTTCCAGCAGACCAACCTGGCCCTCCCTCCCTCCACCCAGGTTCCAGCTACCTATAGCCTTCCAGCAGACCAACCTGCCTCTCCTTCCTCCTCCAGGTTCCAGTTACCCAGCCTTCCAGCAGACCAACCTGCCCCTCCTCCTCCCCCTCAGGTTCCAGTTACCTATAGCCTTCCAGCAGACCAACCTGCCCTCCCTCCCCCCCAGGTTCCATACCTATAGCCTTCCAGCAGACCAACCTGTCCCTCCTCCCCTCCAGGTTCCAGTTACTCATAGCCTTCCAGCAGACCTGTCAACCTGTCCTCCCCTCCCTCCTCCAAGTTCCAGTTACCTAGCCTTTCCAGCAGACCAACCTGTCCTCCCTCCCTCCAGGTTCCCAGTTACCTATAGCCTTCCAGCAGACCAACCTGTCCTCCTCCCTCCCCCCCAGTTCCAGTTACCCTAGAGATAGCCTTCCAGCAGACCAACCTGTCCTCCCTCCCCTCCAGGTTCCAGCTACCTATAGCCTTCCCAGCAGACCAACCTGTCCTCCCTCCCTCCCAGGTTCCATACCTATAGCCCCAGCAGATTTTAACCTGTCCTCCCTCCTCCACCCTCCAGGTTCCAGTTACTATAGGCCTTCCAGCAGACCAACCTGCTCCTCCTCCCTCCTCTCCAGGTTCCAGTTACCTATAGCTCCCAGCAGACCAACCTGTCCTCCTCCCTCCCCAGGTTCCAGTTACCTATAGCCTTCAGCAGACTAACCTGTCCTCTCCCTCCCAGGTTCCCCTCGCCTCCAGCAGACCAACCTTACCCCTAGCCTCCCCCCAGCAGACTATATCCAGTGGCACCTCCTCCCCTCTCCTCCTCCAGGTTCCAGTGTGCCACCACAGCTCTTCCAGCAGACCAACCTGTCCTCCCTCCCAGGTTCCAGCTACCTATAGCCTTCCAGCAGACCAACCTGTCCCTCCTCCTCCCCCCCAGGTTCCAGTTACAGTAGCCTTCAGCAGACCAACCTGTCCTCCTCCTCCTCCAGGTTCCAGTCACAGCTTCCAGCGACCCAAGCCCTTCCCTCCCTTTCCCCAGGGTTCCAGTTACCAAGCCTTTCCAGCACTTAACCTGCCCTCCCCCCCTTCTCCAGGTTCCACACCTATAGCCTCCCAGCAGACCAACCTGTCCTCCCTTCCCTCCCTGTTCCTACCTATCCTCCAGGTTCCAGCTCCAGTTACCCAGGTTCAGCAGACCAACTGCTCCTCCCTCCTCTCCACTATAGCCTTCAGCAGACCACAACTCGTTCCTCCTCCCCCCAGGTTCCAGTTACCTCTATAGCCTTCCAGCAGACTAACCTGTCCTCCTCCCCTCAGGTTCCAGTTACTTCAGCCTTCCAGCACTAACCTGCCTCCCTCTTCCTCCTCAGGTTCCAGTTACCTATAGCCTTCCAAAGACCAACCTGTCCTCCTCCTCCAGGTTCCAGTTATCATAGCCTTCCAGCAGACTAACTCTGTCCTCCTCCTCCAGGTTCCAGTTACTCACAGCCTCAGCAGACCAACCTGTCCTCCCTCCTCCCCCAGGTTCCAGTTACATATAGCCTTCCAGCAGACTAACCTGTCCTCCTCCCTCCTCCTGTGTTCCAGCCACCATAGCCTCCCAGCAGACTAACCTGTCCCCCTCCCCCAGGTTCCAGTTACCTATAGCCTTCCAGCAGACCAACCTGCCCTCCCTCCTCCCCATCAGGTTCCAGTTACCTATAGCTTTCCAGCAGACAACCTGTCCTCCTCTCCCCAGGTTTGTGTTACCTATATAGCCTTCCAGCAGACCAACCTGTCCTCCCTCCCCCAGGTTCCAGTTACCTATAGCCTTCCAGCAGACCAACCTGTCCTCCCTCCCTCCAGGTTCTGAGCTCTCCAGACCAACCTGCCCTCCCTCCTCTCCCCTTCAATCCAGTTACCTATAGCATTCCAGCAGACCAACCTGTCCTCCCTCCCCAGGTTCCAGTTACCTATAGCCTTCCAGCAGACCAACCTGTCCTCCCTCCCTCTAGGTTCCAGTTATTCATAAGCCTTCCTCTCCCCTGTCTCTCCTCCAGGTTCGTGAGTTACCTATAGGCCGTCCAGCAGACCAACCTGCTCCTCCTCCTCCCCCAGGTTCCAGTTACCTATAGCCTTCCAGCAGACCAACTGTCCTCCCTCCCAGGTCGCAGCAGCACTCCAGAGACTAACTTGTCCTCTCTCCCTCCCCAGGTTCCAGACCTATAGCCTTCCAGACTAACCCTCCTCCCTTCCCAGGTTCCAATTACCTATAGCCTTCCAGTGACTAACCTGTCCTCCTCCCCTAGGCTCCAGTTACCTATATAGCCTTCTAGAGACCAACCTGCCCTCCTCCCTTCCCCCATCAGGTTCCAGCACCATAGCCTTCCAGACTAACCTGTCCTCCTCCCAGGTTCCAGTTACCCCAGTAGCTTCTAGAACCAACCTGTCCTCCCTCCCTCAGGTTCCAGTTGTTACCTATAGCTTCCAGCAGACTAACCTGTCCTCCTCCCTTCCAGGTTCCAGTTTGTAGGCCTTCCAGCAGACCAACCTAGTCCTCCCTCCCCCAGGTTCCAGAATGGCAGCCTTCCAGCAGAGACTCCTGTCCTCCCCCTCCATCAGTTCCAGTGCTACCCATAGCCTTCCAGCAGACTAACCTGTCCTCCCTTCCCCAGGTTCCAGTTACCTATAGCCTTCCAGCCGACCAACCTGCCCTCCCTCCCTCCCCATCAGGTTCCAGTGCTTATAGCCTTCCAGCAGATTAACCTGCCCTCCTCCCTCCTCCTGGTCTCCAGTTACTCATAGCCTTCCAGCAGACTAACCTGCTCTCCCTCCTTCTCTCCCCTATAGGTTCCAGTTAATTATAGCCTTCCAGCAGACCAACTTGTCCTCCCTCCTCTCAGGTTCCAGTTACCTATAGCCTTCCAGCAGACCCTAACTGTCCTCCCTCCCCCAGGTTCCAGTTACCTAGCCTTCCAGCAGACTAACCTGTCCGTCCCCATCAGGTTCCAGTTACCTAGTTAGCAGACTAACTCTGCCTTCTCTCTCTCTCTAGGTTCCATTATAGCTTCAGCAGACTAACCTGCCTCCTCCTCCCCTCTCCTCCCCCCAGGTTCCAGTTACCTATAGCCTTCCAGCAGACCAACCTGTCCTCCCTCCCCAGGTTCCAGTTACCTATAGCCTTCCAGCAGACCAACCTGTCCTCCCTCCTCCAGGTTCCAGTTACCTATAGCCTTCCAGCAGACTAACCTGCCCTCCTCCTCCCCATCAGGTTCCAGTTACCTATAGCCTTCCAGCAGACCAACCTGTCCCCCTCCCCTCCAGGTTCCAGTTACCTATAGCCTTCCAGCAGACCAATCCTGTCCTCCTCTTCCTCCCAGGTTCCAGTTACCTATAGCCTTCCAGCAGACAAACCTGTCCTCCCTCCTCCAGGTTCCAGACTAAGTCCTCCTCTTACCTATAGCCTTCCAGCAAACCAACCTGTTCTCCTCCTCCAGGTTTCAGTTACCTATAGCCTTCCAGCAGACCAACCTGCCTCCTCCCTCCCCAGGTTCCAGTTACCTATAGCCTTCCAGCAGACCAACCTGCCCTCCCTCCCTCCCCTCCAGGTTCCAGTTACCTCAGCCTTCCAGCAGACTAACCTGCCCTCCCCCTCCTTCCCCAGGGTTCCAGTGCTACCTATAGCCTTCCAGCAGACCAACCTGCCCTCCTCTCCCCTCCCAGGTTCCAGTTACCTATAGCCTTCCAGTGACCAACCTGTCCTCCTCCCCCAGGTTCCAGTTACCTATAGCCTTCCAGCAGAGACCAACCTCCTCCTCTCCCAGGTTCCAGTTACCTATAGCCTTCCAGCAGACCAACCTGTCCTCCCTCCTCCAGGTTCCAGTTACCTATAGCCTTCCAGCAGACCAACCTGCCCTCCCCTCCCTCCCCCAGGTTCCAGTTACCCATAGCCTTCCAGCAGACCAACCTGTCCTCCCTCCTCCAGGTTCCAGTTACCTATAGCCTTCCAGCAGACCAACCTGTCCTCCCTCCTCCCAGGTTCCAGTTACCTATAGCCTCCCAGCAGACCAACCTGCCCTCCTCCCTCCCTCCCCCAGGTTCCAGTTTATAGCCTTCCAGCAGACCAACCTGTCCTCTCCTCCCCCAGGTTCCACACTATAGGCCTTCCAGCAGACCAACCTGTCCTTCCTCCCAGGGGTTCAGTTCCAGCCTAGCCTTCCAGCAGACCAACTTGTCCTCCCTCTCCTCCAGGTTCCAGTTACCTATAGCCTTCCAGCAGACCAACCTGTCCTCCCTCCCCCAGGTTCCAGTTACCTATAGCCTTCCAGCAGACCAACCTGTCCTCCTCCCCCTCAGGTTCCAGGCCCTATAGCCTTCTTTCCAGCAGACTAACCTGTCCTCCCTCCCCTCCAGGTTCCAGTTACCCATAGTTCTCCAGCAGACCAACCTGTCCTCCTCCCCCCCCAGGTTCCAGTTACATATAGCCTTCCAGCAGACCAACCTGTCCTCCTCCTCCCAGGTTCCAGTTACCTACAGCCTTCCAGCAGACCAACCTGCCTCTCCTCCCTCCTCTCACCCAGGTTCCAGTTACCTATAGCCTTCCAGCAGACTAACCTGTCCTCCTCCTCCAGGTTCCAGTTACCTAGCCTTTCTAACCTGCCCTCCCTCCTCCCCTCAGGTTCCAGTTACCTATAGTTTTCCAGCAGACCAACCTGTCCTCCCTCCCCCAGGTTCCAGTTACCTATAGCCTTCCAGCAGACCAACCTGTCCTCCCTTCCTCCAGGTTCCAGTTACCTATGCCTTCCAGCTCCCTCTCCCTCCTCTCCCTTCCAGGTTCCAGTTACCTATAGCCTTCCAGCAGACCAACCTGTCCTCCTCCCCAGGTTCCAGTTACCTATAGCATTCCAGCAGACCAACCTGTCCTCCCTCCCCAGGTTCCAGTTACCTATAGCCTTCCAGCAGACCAACCTGTCCTCCTCCCCAGGTTCCAGTTATCTATAGCCTTCCAGCAGACCAACCTGTCTCCCTCCCCTCCAGGTTCCAGTTACCTATAGCCTTCCAGCAGACCAACCTGCCTCTCCCTCCCTCCACCCCAGGTTCCAGTTACCGATAGCCTTCCAGCAGACCAACCTGTCCTCCTCCCCCCAGGTTCCAGTTACCTATAGCCTCCAGCAGACTAACCTGTCTCCCTCCCTCCTCAGGTTCCAGTTACTCTATAGCTCTTGTAGCAGACAACCTGTCCTCCTCCTCCTCCAGGTTCCAGTTACCTATAGCTTTTCCAGCAGACACATCCTGTCCTCCTCAGGCAGTTCCAGTTACCTATAGCTTCCAGCAGACTAACCTGCCTCCCTCCTCCTCCAGGTTCCAGTGCCACTTCATAGCCTTCCAGCAGACCAACCTGTCCTCCCTCCCCTCCAGGTTCCAGTTACCTATAGCCTTCCAGCAGACCAACCTGTCCTCCCTCCCCCCAGGTTCCAGTTACCTATAGCCTTCCAGCCGACCAACCTGTCCTCCCTCCCCCTCAGGTTCCAGTTACCTATAGCCTTCCAGCAGACCAACCTGTCCTCGCTCCCTCCCCCTCCAGGTTCCAGTTACCTATAGCCTTCCAGCAGACCAACCTGTCCTCCCTCCCCCCAGGTTCCAGTTACCTATAGCCTTCCAGGAGACCAACCTGTCCTCCCTCCCTCCCCTCAGGTTCCAATTACCTATAGCCTTCCAGCAGACCAACCTGTCCTCCCTCCCCCTCAGGTTCCAGTTACCTATAGCCTTCCAGCAGACCAACCTGCCCTCCTCTCCCTCCCCATCAGGTTCCAGTTACCTATAGCCTTCCAGCAGACCAACCTGTCCTCCCTCCCCCCAGGTTCCAGTTACCTATAGCCTTCCAGCCGACCAACCTGTCCTCCCTCCACCTCAGGTTCCAGTTACCTATAGCCTTCCAGCAGACCAACCTGTCCTCGCTCCTCCCCTCCTGGTTCCAGTTACCTATAGCCTTCCAGCAGACCAACCTGTCCTCCCTCCCCCCAGGTTCCAGTTACCTATAGCCTTCCAGCAGACCAACCTGTCCTCCCTCCCTCCCCTCAGGTTCCAGTTACCTATAGCCTTCCAGCAGACCAACCTGTCCTCCCTCCCCTCAGGTTCCAGTTACCTATAGCCTTCCAGCAGACCAACCTGCCCTCCCTCCGTCCCCATCAGGTTCCAGTTACCTATAGCCTTCCAGCAGACCAACCTGCCCTCCCTCCCTCCCCCAGGTTCCAGTTACCTATAGCCTTCCAGCAGACCAACCTGCCCTCCCTCCCTCTCCCCCAGGTTCCAGTTACCTATAGCCTTCCAGCAGACCAACCTGTCCTCCCTCCCCCAGGTTCCAGTTACCTATAGCCTTCCAGCAGACCAACCTGTCCTCCCTCCCCCCAGGTTCCAGTTACCTATAGCCTTCCAGCAGACCAACCTGCCCTCCCTCCCTCCCCATCAGGTTCCAGTTACCTATAGCATTCCAGCAGACCAACCTGCCCTCCCTCCCCTCCAGGTTCCAGTTACCTATAGCCTTCCAGCAGATCAACCTGTCCTCCCTCCCTCCCCTCCAGGTTCCAGTTACCTATAGCCTTCCAGCAGACCAACCTGTCCTCCCTCCCCCAGGTTCCAGTTACCTATAGCCTTCCAGCAGACCAACCTGTCCTCCCTCCCCCCAGGTTCCAGTTACCTATAGCCTTCCAGCAAACCAACCTGTTCTCCCTCCCCTCCAGGTTTCAGTTACCTATAGCCTTCCAGCAGACCAACCTGCCCTCCCTCCCTCCCCCCAGGTTCCAGTTACCTATAGCCTTCCAGCAGACCAACCTGCCCTCCCTCCCTCCTCCAGGTTCCAGTTACCTACTAGCCTTCCAGCAGACCAACCTGCCCTCCCTCCCTCTCCCCCAGGGTTCCAGTTACCTATAGCCTTCCAGCAGACCAACCTGCCCTCCCTCCCTCTCCCCCAGGTTCCAGTTACCTATAGCCTTCCAGCAGACCAACCTGTCCTCCCTCCCCCAGGTTCCAGTTACCTATAGCCTTCCAGCAGACCAACCTGTCCTCCCTCCCCCCAGGTTCCAGTTACCTATAGCCTTCCAGCAGACCAACCTGTCCTCCCTCCCCTCCAGGTTCCAGTTACCTATAGCCTTCCAGCAGACCAACCTGCCCTCCCTCCCTCCCCCAGGTTCCAGTTACCTATAGCCTTCCAGCAGACCAACCTGTCCTCCCTCCCCTCCAGGTTCCAGTTACATATAGCCTTCCAGCAGACCAACCTGTCCTCCCTCCCTCCCAGGTTCCAGTTACCTATAGCCTCCCAGCAGACCAACCTGTCCTCCCTCCCTCCCCCCAGGTTCCAGTTACCTATAGCCTTCCAGCAGACCAACCTGCCCTCCCTCCCTCTCCTCCAGGTTCCAGTTACCTATAGCCTTCCAGCAGACCAACCTGTCCTCCCTCCCCCAGGTTCCAGTTACCTATAGCCTTCCAGCAGACCAACCTGTCCTCCCTCCCTCCCCCAGGTTCCAGTTACCTATAGCCTTCCAGCAGACCAACCTGCCCTCCCTCCCTCTCCTCCAGGTTCCAGTTACCTATAGCCTTCCAGCAGACCAACCTGTCCTCCCTCCCCCCAGGTTCCAGTTACCTATAGCCTTCCAGCAGACCAACCTGTCCTCCCTCCCCCCAGGTTCCAGTTACCTATAGCCTTCCAGCAGACCAACCTGTCCTCCCTCCCTCCAGGTTCCAGTTACCTATAGCCTTCCAGCAGACCAACCTGCCCTCCCTCTCTCCCCCCAGGTTCCAGTTACCTATAGCCTTCCAGCAGACCAACCTGCTCCTCCCTCCCCTCCAGGTTCCAGTTACCTACAGCCTTCCAGCAGACCAACCTGCCCTCCCTCCCTCTCACCCAGGTTCCAGTTACCTATAGCCTTCCAGCAGACCAACCTGTCCTCCCTCCCCCTCAGGTTCCAGTTACCTATAGCCTTCCAGCAGACCAACCTGCCCTCCCTCCCTCCCCCTCAGGTTCCAGTTACCTATAGCCTTCCAGCAGACCAACCTGTCCTCCCTCCCCTCCAGGTTCCAGTTACCTATAGCCTTCCAGCAGACCAACCTGTCCTCCCTCCCCCTCCAGGTTCCAGTTACCTATAGCCTTCCAGCAGACCAACCTGTCCTCCCTCCCTCCCCTCCAGGTTCCAGTTACCTATAGCCTTCCAGCAGACCAACCTGTCCTCC